>NC_056729.1:808029978-808209978 GCF_019279795.1 Protopterus annectens
AGTCACCCAATATGATGGTGTTTGGAGAGATATTTATACTCTCCAGTGTTTGGAGAGACATTTATACATGTCCATCATTATGGCATTACTTCCACCACCAGCTATTGGCCACACTAATATACATGCTTCCCATTACACAACACACACTATGATGGCTTACATCGTGTCAGTCAGTGCTACTCTGTACAGTTGACAGGTATGTCCCACTACCCACAGGGACAGACACTATTGTCCATATCAGTGGCTCAGTTGAACATCATTACATCAACACCTGATGGCACATATAAATCATTTCACGTCATCTATCCCATTATTATAGACCAAGTACTACAGTCATTTACATGCATCTATACTTCACATACCTATTGTCAGAATGATGTCTCTTCTGGATATTTTGCTGGATGTTTTGTTTTGTTTTGTTTTTTTTTTTTTGTTTGTGCTTTTCCTTTCATGCACTCTTTCTCTCTCTCTCTCTCTCTCTCTCTCTCTCTCGGTCTCTCTCCCGTAAATGGATTCAGCTGCTTTAAATAGATTGCAGCATGGATTTTGTAGGTGATGCACATGATCAGGTGATGGCCACTGCACTAATCCGTGCCCTGCACTTGCTATCTGCATGCAGCATGCTGTGCAGTACTTCCAATTACCACAGTCATGGCAACCAGCTACTATAAATACCTACATCATGTGGGCGTGGTCCCTTTACCTTTCCTGTATGGTGGAAATCTTTCCTGTGTGTTGGCAGCAGTGTTACAGACAGTAGGTAGCAATATCTCTTACAGGAGAACCTGCACACTCAGGCCAGCTACATATTTGTAGAAGGTTCCAGATCCACACACAGAGTGTGAGTAGTGTAGTTGTATGCATTGTATAGCACCGGTGGTACAGAGTTTGTGTGTACATACTTGTTTACCTTGGAATGCAGTCTGTCAGTATAGCTCTCAACTGTGGGCCTATCCACTTGATGGCCAGAGGTGTGACTATTAGGTTTTGTCTGTCCACCACGCAGATCTTGTGTAAGATATATCACTGGCAGTGTGTGTTGAGTGCTATCGGTACATGGCAACATCCATTTCTGTTTCTAACTTCATATTCCTGAATATGGGTATATTGCAGACTATCCTGTAACACCAGCAACTTGCTCAGTGTATGACAACAGTATTTCACATATGGGACTGTGTTCCAGCCTCTGTCCTCCACCTACATACCAGGCTTTGTACATATGATATGCTGTCAGGGGTTGTTATGTAGTGGGCTCTGAGTATGTCATGCTGCCATTCCTGCCATCAGTCCACTGCTGTTGTTGCAACCACACATATTGTGAGGTTGTGCCCATATATGTGTGGGCTTCACCTACACAATACATTTGTGCCCTTATGCACTTCAGAGGCCAGTGTATATAACAGTGGTATATGGCCCTGTGTTATTCAGTCTATGGGGGGGATGCACCATAACTAACCTAGGCTGTAACAACATGTGGGGGTTACAGGGGCAAGCTGCCTTAAGGTATCTGGATGTACATTACCATACAATTCACCTTGGGTAAATGCAGGCCTACTACTTCCTGCCATACAGACTGTTCTGTTTGCCAGTGTGATTGTGATGGTGCCAGTTATACCTTGTTATGTAACGGCTACATCCCATTGTGTCAACTGAGGTCTCTACCCCCTAGGGATTGTGCACAGAGTGCAGATAGAGGCTGCTGGATTATACATCTGCATTACTTACTCTTGATTGATTGATATCCTGTGGCCCAGTCTGTCTCGGCCTGGACAGTAATACATGTAAACCTTTCCAGACTACTGCATTAATATAACTGTTTCACAGTTGCATTACTCTGTTTATATGTATGTCAGAGTCTAAACAGCTGTAATAGTACACAAATAAAGCTTTCCCATATATGCAAACCTGAGTGTGGTGTTATATCCTTTGACCTGTCTGTGTGTATATGTTGCAGGCAATAATTGTCATTTGTGTGGGTGGCTCATACAGTGTCCAGTTGGTAAGGTGGCAACTGTAGGCATAGTGGCTGTTCCATATTGTCTGCACATTTTACATATTTGTCTTCCTATACATATCTCTGTGTGTATATGTGTAGTTGCATATATACCTATATATAAGTATATATACATATATATGTATCAGCATATGTGTCTGTGTATATGTATCTTAGGAATGTTGATTGTTTCCACATTGTACATTCCCTATGGTAGCCAGACTGTACCACATGATATGTTACTGATACCAGCCTGACATCATACAGGTAGGATGGAGTACTGTCAATATTTTATGCCCATGTTGTGTCAGGTCCTGGTTATGGGATTTGCAACATTTGATATTGTATTGCAGGGCAGATGTGTTTGGCTGTGGGGGTGGGGTATTTATACATACAAGACGTATGTTGTTTGGACCCCTCACCCTCCATTAATAGTGCATGTGGGCATATATGTTTTTGTTATGTTCTTATTTATATCTATCGATATATGTCTGTATATACCTATATTGATATATATTTATGCTTCCATATATTTATTGCTGTATATATATATATATATATATATATATATATATATATATATATACATATGGATGTAGATATATATATCTATAGATGTATGCATATGTATTTATGTATATATGTTTTTATATATATATATATATATATATATATATATATATATATATATATATACATATATATAGATATGTTATATCTATTTAGATATTAATATATATATATATATATATATATATATATATATATATACACACACACACACACACACACACACACACACACACACACACACACACACATAAGTCTACATGTTTAAAAACATTTGTGTAATGTTGAATGACTGGGCTGGGTGATATTTTTGTGAAAACATAAGGGTTATGTATATCTGACATGGCTTAGTGGTAAATCACTTTGGCTATGGTATGCAGGGTCCATCGTTTGAGCCTTGCAAAGGCTTTTTATTTTGTTGCTGGGCAGAACAAGGGCCGTTGGATACAGAGTGATTAAGGCAATTGTAAGCACTTGTAAGTGGTTTGCACTAGGGTAAGCACTGCTAAACCTCGGTTAAAGATGCTTACAGAGAGTTAGCTTCCATATTGCTTACCCTGTGTGTGCATTGCTTACCCCCACGCAAACTGGCTTATACCTGCTTACATAGTGCTTACATATGCTTACTCTCACTTACTATTGCTTAATAGTGCTTACACTTGCTTACTAGTGCTTACTTCCGCTTACCACTGCATTGATTTAGACAGTGATGTCTAATGGTTCTTGGGAAGGTGGGAGATTCATTACACATTTTACCTTCCATTTGTGTCACTGATTCCTGTGTACATATACTGTATGGAGCACATGTGATTATGTGTGGACTTAGCAACATTATGACACTGACACCTCACAGCTGCATTTAATGCAGTACTCCCATTCACAAATATATGTTATTTAGCAGGTTATGCAACTAAAAATATTAGTCATAACTTGATTTGACATGGAAAATGGAATGTGCTGCAGTGGGACTTGAACCAGAAATGACTATTTATAAGGCAAATGCTCTGCTCACTCCACTATTGCTATACTGCCTGATTTGCATATATCTTTCTTTTTATCCTCTTCTGCCATTTAATTTGCATTAACCATAGCTAATGGATGGGCAAACCCGCACACCTACAGTTAAATTTAATCTGCTTCATAAGAAAAAATAAAAGGTATTTTTATATTGTTTGTTTTTACTATTGCTCTTGTACATGTGGGTGGATGTTGCTGGGGGTATGTGGACACCTATGAGCAGTCTCGCTCATTCTTTTAGGGCTTTCTGCTATTCTTCATTGCAGGGGCATGTATATTCTGAGAGCTCTGCTCTCAGACACACACCCTGCACTCTTACACACTCCATGTAAGATTAGGAGCTCAGGCAGCATGCCTTCTTTAATATGCATGGCGTGCTGCCATCCTGTTCCTAAATGGCTGCTGCTGTGCAGGACTAAGCTAGTTCTGCACGGAAGAATAGTAAATCAGGGGGATAGTCTTTTGGAGGTTAACTTTTAGCCCCAAAATGTGTCCCAAATTCTCTAGGTCCTCAAGCATCTCTGTAAAGTGGAACTAGGGGTCCTTAAGGAAGAAAGAACAATTTTTCTGAAAATCATATGCTAAGGAATGTGTATCTTTTCAAGTAAGGACTATCCAGTGACAGCAATTTTGCTATATTTGAAACTAAATCTATGTAATGCTTCTTTAAGTGAATTTTTCCTAGGGAGAAAAATTAGCCAGCAAACCTAGCGACCATAACAAAAAACACATAATTTAAAACCAACCCAGGTAAGGTGCTGCACCCCCCCACCAATTAAATATACCAACTCTGAGATCACACTACAGTAGGGAAAATGGCAAACTCCCGATAATGGCCAACTGCCTTTTCTCCCTGGGAAAAAAAATGCTGAAATGAGCATTCAGTGGATTTAGTTTTGAGGAATAAAGTTTGATGAAGAGGTATTCAATGTTTAGTTTGTCCGAAAAAATGATATAGACCCCTTTTGTGAGTACCCCTAGAAAGTACAAAGTGTCTAGATATCATGTTGTTTGTGATTACTTTGCCAATGGTTCCATATGAAAAAGCCCCACCATCCTATGAGGTTGTTTGAAACCCCAAAGGAAGTCAATGCTTGCCATATAAATTCTCAAATAAGGGATTCAGATATGTTATTAAAGTCAATAAAAAGTTTAACCATTGGATGACTGAGCTGTCTTTAGAAGAAAGTGTACTAATGCTGGTATGGCCTGTCTGCATTGCACAAAAACTGCTGTGTGGGGCCATATAGTTCTGGAATATTCTTCTCCAATTGTCTGGCCAAAAACTTAGCCAGAACATTAATTTCAACTGGAAGTAGTGAAATGGTTCAATAATTGAGTGGTACCACACAGTTTTGCCCTCTACTAAGAAGGTGAACACATCTGCAAGCCTAGCATGGTCAGACTGTGCAACTAACAACTAACTAAAGGCTTACTTAGAAATTGTCTAATAAAATAGATGGTATTTGTACTTCCAAATATTTCAAAATCACTACTGGTATCTCATTTGGTCCTGGTGCTTTCCCCCTTTTAAGGGGCTGTAACCCTAACTTCACTGCCATTGGAGTAACTAGCTTTTCCAAACTGCCTTTACTTTCATCACTAAAGATAGGCTACATAATCTTTCTACTGAAAGCTTGCGATTTCACTATTTGGAAAGGGAATAGTAAAGTTACAAAAACACTCATTTGTCAGTTAAGGACATGCCTGGGTTATAGAAAAGACTCTGATGTCTGAAGTGAGAGGATGGACTTCATTCATAATCTATATATAAACATTCATCACAATAACACTATGATTGAAGCAATAGTCCCATAAGTTGACAGTACATGGCCTACTAAGGAATTTTACTTAAGAGTTATCACCCTGGAGAGAGTAATGTTACAACATAGCCCCCAAAATGCACACACACAAAAGGAATTAGTCCACTACAATTACAGGAGCCTATCCACTAGAGATAAAGTGGAAAGACTATAGTCCACTTATCTAAAAAAAAAGCAGGATAATTATATAGGTATAGTTTCATACACTTTAGTTATGGCAGTCAAGTAGGTAATGAGCCATCCATTACAACAGCGGTGATCTGCAGCAAAACTATTCTATTCTGGACTTGTTCTTGCATGGCTAACTCCCTTTGTGTTGAGTATGGGAATGTCCACTTCATTGAGATATCATCCTCCGCACTGGATGAGTCCACCAGGGGTAAGAATCTATTGGTTTGATTTGGGATGCTATGTACTGGCAGACACAACACATTCCCTTGCTTCTTTTTGCCAGGTTATTTGCTCATCACTCAGGATGATTGTAGCAATTTCCTTTTGTTATCTGCTGTAGGTGAACTGGAAGAGTCTGGAATCATGAGGTGTTGCTGATTCCTTCAGTTATGCAGGAAATCTATTACTTCAGTTGAAGAAGCAAAGTTTGGTCTATTCTGGTCTTTCTGAAATGCCAGTGTGGTGGGAAATTGCAACAGTGCCATGTAACATTTATTCTTAAAATATTAGAGTGCTGGCACCAATGACTTTGTCTTCTGGAAGAGAGAATTTCTATAGTCCAAAGCTATGTATATTCACACCCCACCAAGGTGACAATTAGACCCTTGTTTTCTGGCCACCTTGATTATTTCTTCCTTGTCATTATGGTTTAGACACTGAAAGATAAAATACCTGGGGAGATTAAAAGGAGTTTTATTTGGGATTTGGTGTATCCGTTAAATCATAGGCAGGTTGTGATTTTTTAAGTAAAATTGACAGCCTCTTCATTTTGAAAGCCAGAGGGTCATTAGGTTGTTTCTGTGGGCCACTTCTTAATATCATCAATGATAAAATCAGTGCTCCTATGTATTGCAGTTAAATGCTCAGTTTGTCAGGGGTGTATCTGTAGCAGGTTTTGTTGTCCATGAGCTCTTTATTCTACAGGTCAAGTCTCCAATAGATAGTTGTTACTTCATTTTTGGTTTCTTCACTGGTGGCTGTGAGATACTTCATATTCCTTTGCACCTTATGCAGGAGGGGTGAAATTGAAGACAGTGATGTTCAGCAAAGTTTATTCCAGATCTGATTTAACAGTTTGATGGTTGGATTTTTTTTATTTGAATGCTATATGTCCATAGGCCTCTGTTATGTGGGTCACTGAAGAGCTCAAAATAAAGGCAGTTTACCAAGGGAACCGGCACTTCTATCTTTTTAGTTTTAGACCAAATTATGTTCTGGTGTGTTAGGCAGGTTTGATTTCCTTACTAAGGATGAATTCAGATGTGGAAGATGATTAAAAAAAACTTGGGTATAAGCCCAGATTTTCCCATGGATCACCAGACTACATCTATCTCACTGTGCCTAAGCATAGCCCCCAGACAGGAATATTGTTAATTATCTTTAAATATCTTCATAAATTTAATGTGAAATGTCACTTAGAATAGTTGGTAATTTTAAACCATTCTTTACTTTGGCTTGAAAAATCATCAGTCCCTACATTTTTTCATAGCATTATCTCCTGGTGAGTCATAACATATTAATTTATTTGAATGTTTTATCTTCGGTGTTTTATCAGCCAGATACTTTTCCAAATTCAAACACAATTTCCAGATCATCCACACAGTGACATTGTATTAAATATTAAGTAGGTAGAGTTCAAAGTAGAAGTAAGGGATATTCTCATGCATAAGGACACATATTTGAAAAACACTATATTGAGGGAAAACGTGTTTTCACGTGATAGGAACTTGGAGTTTTTTTGTTCCATATAAGTGTAATTTCTTAATGGTAGCTTACCACTAGCTTAAAGCTCTACATGCATCAATTTAAACACTCTTTGAACCTCAAATTACTGCTAAATATACTGAATGACAATCATCTAACCCAAATTAAATTTTACTCTAATTTTCTCACTAAGCTGAACACTAAGAAAGAACTTCAAATAATTTACCACAAAGAAAACAGGATCAAAAACTTTTATATCTAATCAATCAATTGTCGAGATTGCATTTAAAAATGTTAGTTGACTTTAATTTCATTACACTTAAAAGAATATTATTCTACCACTTACAGACTCTCCCATAAAATGAATTATGCCACATAGAATTTTTAGTCTTTGCATCAACCACAAATGTACTAATCCTCATTTTTTTAATAAATCTTATAGATTCCCATACTATCACAAAAATTATAAATTTCCCCTAACCAGTCTATATATAATGGCATATAAAGATAATACCAATTACTGAATGTTATAACCAAAAGCCTGTCATGCCAAATAGCCTTTAAGTAAAGTGTTTTTAATTGTTTCCAGTATACATAACTATGTACTGTTATACACACAAACCAATTAACAATATTCTGATTGTGGTATAACTATAGTTATATAAATTTACAGTCATGTCCCTGCTTACTAGTGCCCTAAAGTGTTACTCATTCCATAGTAACACTTACTGACAATATCCAAAAAGCATGGTTTAAAAGTAGGAGGATTGTCAGCATTTATTCCTAGATCTCCAGTAACAATTACCCATTTAATAATAGAATTATCCAAAGCAAGGGGATATTCTGGATTTCCCACTTCAAAATTCATAAGACATGTCTTTTTTATACTAAACTTGTTGAAAACGAAGGCGAAATAAAACTGATGAGAGCAGGGAACTTGTAAAAGACATTTCATAAGCGCTTTCGGTGGAGCAAATACTTCACCTTCTTCAGATGCAAACAAACCAATTAACGATGTATATATATGTTAACAAAAAGTTAATCAATTAGTTAATAGACCAGGATGGTGTTTATCCTTCTATGGCTACTTTTCTGAGGAATAATAATTTTTTTGCTTCTGAAAATAACGTGAATTCTAATCAGAACAATGAACCTCTGGTGAGTCCCTTATCTTCTATTATCAACGATTTTGATTATAAACTATATAGATGTAGGAAATTGCAACTTGAGGTTGCATACCTACAGGAATGTACAGAGAAACAAATAATACCTAAAGGTTTACGCCAATGGCGCTTTCCAATGGGACTGATTGAAGATTCTATATTTCATCATGAACTGTTGTCATTATTTGATAGGCAAGGTTTTGAATTTTTGGGGGCTTTAATTAATTTCTATAACACTGAAATTTGCGATTTAAAGGTGGAATTGGAGTTATTAGAATATAAAATGTTAAATCATAATGAATTTATGAGGTTTAAGTATGACTATGCCCGTATTTTTAGGAGCATCGAGGCAACTATGGCCAAGTTATTAACTGTTAAAAAGAAAAAAATAACATGCAATGTTCATGACTATGCCAACAAAAAAGCATACCTCAGACCTCCAGCCTGCAATTTTTCTATGTTAAATGCCTCAAACCGACCCTTTGGGGTGGACAGTGACAATGAACGTTTAGAAAGGGATAATGATACCAACGAGCCACCAGTACAATTGTTGAGACGTAGTGAACGGCTCAACAATAACAATGCTCTTAGGAACAACAACCCAGTCCACCCTAATAACCATCACAGGGACTTTAATAACAACAACAATAATAATGGTAATGGGGATGAGGAAGGGGCATTAAATCAACAGGGTTTTCACAGGAACCCCAACGGGCAACAGAACAGCTGTCAGGCAAACAAAAAACAACCCCTACCACAGAACAGGAGAAGGCAGCGGAGGAGATAGTAAATGAATTTAACCATAAACTTGTCCCCTCAATTCATAAGAGTGTTGAGGGTGATTTTATTATATATAATTACACAGAGTTGGACATTTCACAAGAATGGATTAACTTTTTTTCAAAAGGCCTAACTTTTGTTCCTAGTAGAAAAATGGACTTGGTTAAAATGGTTATAGACTTAAAAATCTTTGTTCGTAAGTTATATTTGCATGTGCTACTAGGTGACAATTCACTTTTGGTTAATTTCAAAAGAGTTTCTAGTGTCTTCCATCCACCCTTACATCCTAATTTGAGTTTATTTGAAAGAATGTGTGAAGTAGATCTAAGAGCGACACACAAAGCCAAAAATAACTACGTTAACAGCCATATTAATATTAAGCCATTTGAGTATGGATTTATTCACCTACTAAACACATGTGCTATATGTGCAATGAAACCTGATAAAGGTGGGGGACTGGTCCTTATGGATCATAAAACATATGTTGATTGTATGAGAAAACATTTAGAAACTGACGTTTATAAGAAAATTTCAATTAATGAGCTTAATATGGCTTATAGGAAAATTAAAAACACTTTAGAGGATTTGTTTATGGAGTCATACATTGACGTTGATTTACATCAATATTTATTAATGTTAGCTCCAAAGGTACGAGCCTTTTTGACATCCCTAAATTACACAAGTCAATTGCCAACCCACCTTTTAGACCCATTGTTGATGGATGGGGGTTGGTTACATATGCATGCGCTAAACATGTGGATAACTTGTTGAAGCCTTTTATTGAAAATGAACCACAAATTTGTAAGGATTCATGGGCTTTTTTACAAAACATTAACAACTTAGAGTACCAAACTGAATCATGCTTTGTGACAATTGATGTAAAAGATCTTTACACTGTTATACCTCAGAACCTAGGTATTGAGTGGATTAGGGACTTTTGTCGATCAGAAAGGTCCCAGAGGACACCATTTATCTTATAGAAACTTTGTTAGAATTGGTTTTGTCTAACAATTTTTTGGCCTTTGAGGGTGACTTTTTCTTGCAGAGGTCTGGTGTAGCCATGGGCTCTCCATGTGGGGGTAGTTTCGCTAATGTTATCATGGCACACTGGGAGAATACACTACTTTTTACCTATCCGATGTTTAAAGAGCATGTCACCTGGTACACTAGGTAGCAGGATGACATGTTCATTATTTGGAAAGGTCCAAAAACTTTGGTCCCCTCTTTCACAGCAAGTATTACTAAGTTGACAGAATTCTTACAGTTTATCTATCAAGTGGACGAAAATTGTATTCATTTTCTTGATATTTTGCTTATGAAAGATAAGATGAACCTTAAGTATAAAAGTAAGATATATAGGAAACCTACGTACTCCAATGCCTTCCTACATTACAGTAGTTGCCACCCTTTCCATCATAAGAAGGCGGTTATAAAAGGCCAGATGGTGAGGGCGGCAAGGATGGTTACTGAGTTCCCCAAGTTTGAAGAAGAATGTCAAAACTTAGAGAAAATGTTTGTCAACAGGGGTTACCCCATTAATCTTATTACACAGATTAAGGATGAAGTGACATTGAAACGACATATGGGGCACTTTAAACCATTATTAGATGCACCAATTTTAAATGTGGTCCCATTGGATGTAGAACAGGGTGATAGTTTTTCTTCCATTAATAATAAAACTTACAAGACTAGCTTCTTGTGTACTTTTTCCATCGATTATGAATTTATCAGGCATATTTTGAATAAAAATTGGAGGGTTATTATGGACGATCCAACCCTCTGTAACTAGTTAGGTTTGCAACCCAAGATTACATATAGAAGAAATTTTAATCTTAAGGCATTATTAGAAAAAAAGAGGAAACCACAAGTTAACGGCCCTCGAGGAATGTTTAAGTGTGGGGCATGTGTGCAATGTAAACTAATTTTAGTAAAAAAAGTAGTGGTGATTAATGACAAACTTTATGACATCAGGGGTAGATTTAATTGTGAGTCCAAAGGAGTTGTATACGCTGCTGTATGTGACCAGTGTACTGCCTTTTACATAGGCAAAACAGAAAGAAAGAAAGATTAAACAGCGTATTTATGAGCATAGTTATGCCATTAGTAAAAGGGACACGAACAACGCCTTAGCGAAACACGTATTAAAACACCCGGACCATCTTTTCAAATTTGTCATTTTACATTGCAGACTAAATGACCCAAAGGGTGGCCCTTGGCAACTTTTGTTGGAGATTGACGAGTTAATGTGGCAGATTAGGACAGCTGCATACGTATTCCCTGGTGTTAATGAATAGTTGTACATCAAATGTGTTCTTAAATGGTTCCCCTTCTGGCAATAAAATACAAGTTGTTGAAAAACACACATACGTAGACAAACTATGGACAATTTAATATTACTTAAAATAATTAAATGTTGTGTAGGACCTAGGTGAGTTCAGCTTTGTGTTATGTTTTTTTGTTTTTCACCAGTTTAGTTTAATTTCTTTAGAGCTGTTGCTTTTGGTTTTTAAAAGTATTTTAAAAGTATTTTGGAACTTTGATTAAGTACATAATATGGAGTTTTAGGAGGTGGAATGACATTTCTTTTTATGTATATTTTTTTATATTGTTATAATGACTGTGATTGAATTCTATTAACTAATTGATTAACTTTTTGTGAACATATATATATGTCGTTAATTGGTTTGTTTGCATCTGAAGAAGGTGAAGTATTTGCTCCACCGAAAGCGCTTATTAAATTAGTCTTCTACAAGTTGCCGGCTCTCATCGGTTTTATTTCGCCTTCGTTTTCAACAGTTTTAGTGTTTTTTTGTTGTGTTTTTTTTTTGTTGTGGTTTATACTAAACTTCATATAATTTGATATTGCCCATGTGTATTAAGTATCTAGATATGTTTGAATTAAGGACTGGTTACTTATGCCAAAAAGAAGTAGAGACTATTGGCATAATCAGTGCATTTGCTGTCACTTGGAAAACTAGCCATAAAAATACCAAAAAGAACAGGGGCCAACACAGAACACAAAGAAACATGTGCTTTAATCCCTCTCTCTTCAGAAAAAAAAATACAGCCAAGCACATTCCTTTATTTTCTGTCTACCAAACATTCTTTAAATCTATCATAACATAATCCGTAATGCTACATCAATTAAATAACCCTATAATGTAGCCTGATACTAAAAACCTTTGGCACATCCAAGTATATTACATCAACAGCTAAACCTTCATCCATAAAAAAGAAAATAGCTTTGTACAGCAAAAAATCTATGCTGTATAATATATTATCACAGAATACACTAGTAATATATTCAGACATTGCCCTTTCAAAACACTTTCCCACAATACCTGAGAATAATAGGTCTATAATTCTCTGCCTTAGAATAATCACCTCCCATGGGCACATATAACACATGTGCCATTTCCCAATACCAGGCAGAAAGCCTGCTTCCAGAAATTTCTAAAATAAATAACAAAGGTATGGAAAAATATACCTAATTCTGACTGATAGAAAAATGTCATTAATGCCATCAGAACCTACAGCTTAGCTGGGTTCAATCGTCCTTGATAACCTATCTCCACTTAGAGAAAAATAACAGGACAAGCTTTACTTATTACAACTAGAGCACTGTTGCTAGCCAATATCTTGTCAGTACTAACAAAGTCAGTCAACAATTATTTGTCGATGTATTTATGCCAGTCACTAATTTATTCCTCTTCTAATAGTAATATCATGTATAATAGCAATCATTTTTGTTTCAAATTATTGTAACAATGTTTCTTATTTAACACAGTATTCGTAGCTAAATCCTTCTCACAATTTTATCCTACTTCCCTCACCAATTTCCATTTTTTTAACAATCCTCTATCTGTCCATTTTTGCCTTCCAGGACTTTTTTAAAACTTTTTCCATAAATTTCTAATCCTGTACACAATTTATATCAACTTTTTTTTTTCACCAAAATGAATTAAACACAGTTGGTTTACTAGGAACCAAGGGCACATATTCCTCAATTAAACTTCCTAAAAAGCTATAAAGTTTCTCCCCACTCATTTCAAAGTCAGCTTAACAAACTTCACCTCTCCAGTCCCATTATGATATATTCCTAATTTTATCATAATCAGCCTTATAAAAAAGCATATCTAGAACCTTTAACATCATGGTTTTAATGGTATTATTAATCACATAGATCCAAGAATGCCAAAAATGATCTGAATTGGTTACTTGAGGACAGATTTCACAAACATTAATATAATCTAAATGTCTAACCCACACTTTATTTAATATATTATCACTTCTTTTGGGAGATGATACAATCTAGGTATATCCATATTTCTTACTTGCAGTAACCAGATCAACAATCAGATTATAATTACATTCATAATTCTTCTGGCTAACCTGGGAAACATTTAAATCACCTAATATCACATAAAAATTATCCTGCAAAGTATAATGTGATACAAGTACTAAAACTAATCATTTCTTCTCTATTCTGATGTGGAAAAGGGGGCTTATAAAATGACTAATTTTGAATCCTTGTCTCTCCAGCCAAGCTTCTCAAACATAATTTCAACGTTTATAACATTATTATATAAACTAGACACTATACTCTCTAAGACACAACTCCCCCACCTTTCCCCACTTACCTCATATTATGGTATCCTTTAATGCCTGGTAAATTCATAGGCATGTTATTATCTGAGAACTAAATTTCAGTAACCATAAATCTTTGATATCATTCTCCCAGATCTTGAGATTCCAAACACTGGAATTTATTATTGAGAGTCCCAGCATTTCACAGCAAAACAATTTTACTAGAACTCTCAGCTTTTCCAAATGTCAGAAGCTAATACAAAAAGGCAGTCTAAATCTTTATGAATTTGTTTCAGCAGAATTCTATTAGTCAGGTAACTTAGATGCATTCTATCACATCCAAATAAATGTTGATTCACAATCAACTCTTCCCATAAAGTAATAAAGTTAATGATTTCCTCAAAGCAAATTCTTCAAATGTTACTAGTGAAATTTCTGGCACATTAAAGTAAGGTGTTATTCTAACTTAAAGTAGGAATAACATGACATAAAATCAGCTCAAACCATTTCTCTTTACTCAGACCTATCCATCATTTAATATAATTACAAAAAGCAGATAATTTATTTTATCCATATCACTGACCTCTACTACTTCAATGCCCATATCAAATTTCTTACCAACTAAAATATTCTTTAATTCCACCAGAATATCATACACTTTATACCTGCCAAAACAAGGCACTGAAATGTAATTCTTATTCTTGCATGGCAAAAACATTATAAATGCTCTTAAGCATTGAATCTCCTATCATGAAAACATGTCTGCTATAATTTGGCTGATCATTCCTCTGGTAACCCCTTGACTACCACCATCTTCTGACAACCTACTATACCCTCTCTAACACTCTCCTTCTTATTATTTCTAGTCACATCAGTATCATTGTTTGATCCCTTTTCTATTCTCATATGAACAGTTTAATACCTTAGAGAAATACTTTATAATTATGCTCATAACTATCAGGAACCAAATCTGTTATTGAGTAATTGATTACTTCACTAGATAAGTCATTTGCCACTACAAAACAGTCTTCTAAAGTATTACCTTGAGAAACAATTATACTAGGGCTTATTACTGAATTAGTTGTTTGAACAACTTATTGGCCAGCATTCTCATATTGCAATGGTTTGAAGAGTTCTCTCAGACTTTTATGATATTTCTGCTAACGTCTATGTTTCTTACAATCCAAGTCCACATTGGAACTAAATGTGGTGAACAGGCAGACATCATTTTCAAATTATTGGCTAAGCTTTTCAAATTAAACCATGGTTTGAAAAAGATTTCCTCAGTTGTGAATGATGAGAAATTAGTCACACATCTACAAGATGTTTTCTCAGAGTTGCTATGACACTTATCATAACATTTATGTTACTAATAATGTGCATGTTGACTCAAATGAAAATAAGAGACCTATTCAAAAGCTTTAAACCAAAATACAATAACACAATAAATGCTATCCAGCTAAATTTATCAATTTATAAATTCAAATAGGATCAATACAATGTCTTAACCAAGTACATGTGCAACACTAAAGTCTCATGCAAGTAAGTGTTCACTGTGAAAAGTGAGAAAATGTGTTTCTAATTATGTGTAGTATTAGTCTATATACCTGCATGTCTGTGATATAATAGCTAAGTGGTATATGCATAAATGTCTGTGAAAATAGTGTATATGTTTTCTGGACATTGAGTCCAAAGACACAGAATTTCATTCAGTTTTTGCACTTGTGTGATTTCTCAATGACAATAAAGTTTACTTTGACTATAACTTTCACTTTGAAATTTAATACTAAATTTAATACTTAGGGAATTTTGGATTCAGTCTGAATCTTCAAATTAAGTAAGTTCCCCTGGGTCTGATGGCTTTGATGCCATATTTTATAAGACTAGAAAAAAATCAATTGGCTCCTATATTGCTCAAATTATATAACCACATTAACAAATATAAACTAAGACAATTTTCATCACAAACCTCTTTTAGTCCCATTGTTTGTTTAGAATTACTGTTCTATTTGTATTTCAGCTTTGCTGTAATGTTTTCCTCTGTTATGGATTAATCATTCCTTTAGCTTGATGTTCTCACTAGATATAGTTATATCAAAACAAAAGTTAGGGACAGTTTTGTTGTCTGACTCCCATATATTCTCTTTTTATACTTCACAGTCACAATTGTCTGGTCAACCAATACTGAGTTTTTTCAGTTTATGGAATTGTCTTGACCCCATTCCCTAACTAAGTCTGCTCCAAATGGACAGCAGTGATGATGATCCAGGCATGTTGTTCTCCTTTTGTAACTGTGTGTTATACACAGTATGAGATCAACTTGTCCATCTTTGTAAACAAAATCTACCCTGTGGATTCTTATGAAAACTGATACAGTGAAGTGTATTAGGTCGGACACATATTTAATCATTCTAGGAAAGGGGGGGGGGCTTCCTCGGTGGACTCAGTATGCATGGCCATTATTTAGCATAAGCAAAGTTGAGCAACTCCACACTACCATTAGCCTTTATACCCCCAACATAGTCATACTAACTGAAACCTGGTTAAAACCACATGTCAGAGACAATGAACTACTAACCCAAGGTTACAATATTCATAGATTAGACAGAATTAACAAGTGAGGTGGTGATATTGCAATTATGTATAAAGACACACTTAACCTAGAATGATTAGACAACTATCCGTATGATGGAAATAACTCAGAAGTACTTGTATCTATCGTACAACTAAACTATAACAAACATATCATTATCTTTTCAGTCTGTATCCCTCCAGGCAACAATTCTACAATAATTGAAAATCTCCTTAATTGGGCAACAAGCACCTTTAAGCAAGAAACAATCATCTTCGGAGATTTCAACCTAGACTGGTCTTCCTGCTCTTCTGATAACCCATCAGACTACATTAACCTTTTCAGCTTTACACAAATAATCACCACCCAACTAGGATCGACAAACATAGCAAGAAACAGTCCATACTTGGCTGGATTTTCACTAATAGACTCACCCGATGTCCTCATTCTGGATGTCTCCCAGATACCCTCAGTGATCACAGTCCCACCTTCCTCCTAAGACAGAAAGTAAACCCTAAAAAAAAACATCATATACAAGCAAATCTGTAACACAAAGAATTTGTCCATTGATATTTTTAACTTACTCTTGAAGGAATTAAACTGGTTCCCACTGAAATACCTCCAATTTGATAATGCAACTCGATACTTTAATGACACATTCCTGGAAATCCTCGACAAAGTAGCCATCATCAGGGAAATCTGTGTAAAAAGTAAACCAACCCCATGGGTAATGAAAAAACTAAACTCCTTATGAAACAAAGAGATAGAGAATGGTCCCACTATGTCGTCAAAAAGCAACTAAAAACAGACAAAAATCCTACTATTGTACATACAGCTCAACATCAAAACAACCGCCCAAAAATGTGGGCCTCTATAAATCAAATTCTCAATCCCAAACATTCCTCAGCCCCTAAACCCTCCCCCCAAACTCCACCAAAAGCATAGGAACTCAATTCAACACTCACTTTACTAATTTCATATTGTCCCTAATAAATCATAATACCACCAGTCCACTAATTGTACCTACCACCCCTACCACAATCCTACAGCATTTAACCTTAAACCAATATTAACAAACTACATTAAAAAAACTTCTCCCTTGACTGAAGCCTTCAACTCTAACAACTGACTTGATTCCCAATGAATTCCTGAAGCTGGCAGCAGACACCATCACTTACCCTGTCTCTCTACAAATAAATAGGTTTATCTCCAAGCAATAGATCTCCAAACTCTGCAAGATATCTCATATTATCCCCCTTCACAAAGGAGACACCTCAACACTACTGTCAAACTATAGACCCATTGCAATACTCCTCCCTCTTGCTAAAATCCTCAGAAAATGTATACACTCAAAAATCATGCCCTATTTCCTGAACAATAGCCTCCTTTCAGAATCATAACATGGCTTCAGACCCAATTATAGCACCACATCCATCCTAATTTGCTTCACAGACATTGTCAACCAGTCAAAAAACAACAGCCTTTATGTTTCTTCAGTTTTCCTAGACATGTCAAAAGCATTTGACACTGTCCCACACCAAAGACTTCTGTACCAACTAGTCACCTCAAACTACTCTCACTCTACCCTATCATGGTTTCATAGCTACCTGCCGAAAAGACAGCAAGCTGTCAAATGGCAAGACAATATATCCTCACATTTACCAGTCTCTGTAGGCGTACCCCAAGGTTCCATACTTGGGCTGTCTCTCTTTTCTATTTTATTTAGCCACCACATTAGCTAACATTATACAATAAACAGATGATTCTACACTCATCTGCTCTACCACCTCAGTCCCTGAACCCTTGCAAAATCACAAAAAACATTTACAGGTGTTGAACACTACCTTTCTGCCAACCTGCTAATACTCAGTCCCAACAAGACCAAACTTCTGTTATTCACCAACAATGACATACCCCCCCCCCCATCCCATTCACCATCTACTACATTAACAACACCAAACTAGAACACGTTGACCAAACAAAACTCCTAGGTATCACCATCAACAAATCCCTCAGTTATGACCTACACATATCCCAAACAATCAAAAAGGTCCACATAAAACTCAGGGAACTCTATAGAGCAAAGCCATTCCACACCCAAACCACCAAAATAGCTATTGCCCAAACACTTCTACTATTCACTCTGTTATATGTATAATCAATATTCACTAATTCAAAGAAAACAAATGAAAATAAACTGGATGCCTGCTACAACAAAATAGCCATGTTTGCCATCAGCCTTTCACACAGAACACATAGTTTTTCAGCTCTTCACAAAGTAGACTGGTTGTAACTTCCAAACCTACTATGCCTCAAACAACTCACAATTTACCACTCCATCATCTACCTACTGGCTAAATGCCCAGCCCTTAAAAACCTAGTAAAACCCTACACTAGCAATAGAAGCCCCTGTTCATCTGAAAAACTTCTTCTAGAAGTCTCTAAAACCAGTAATAACTACAGGGATGCCTTATTCAGAAAGCACATCTCCAAAATATGGAACTCAATACCCTAGCCCATTCTTGGCACATCTAACCACTCCATATTCAAGCTTCTTCTCAAGATCCATTTGATGAATAAATGGCTATACTCCTGCTCATCACCGGGGTGACCCCTCTGTAAATTCTTAACACTATTCATGCTATATTTTACACTTTCTGAGTCTTTCATTTGAAGCCTATCTTCAACTTATTACTGT
Source organism: Protopterus annectens (assembly GCF_019279795.1). Lineage (NCBI taxonomy): Eukaryota > Metazoa > Chordata > Ceratodontiformes > Protopteridae > Protopterus > Protopterus annectens. The sequence continues at coordinate 808,049,057 of NC_056729.1, forward strand.
ATATTTGCATTCTATTCACTTAACCTGGTGAGAATGCTATGCCATTCCCATAAGAGGAAATATATATATATAGATATATATATATATATATATATATATATATATATATATATATATATACATATATATATATATATTCCTATTACAAGAACAAAAGTTCACTACTTTGAACTTGTAGTATGAAGCCTCACTTCTATGAAAGTCCACTTTAACGAAACTGAACTTTTGCGTAAATGCACTTCACCAAAACCATGGCAGCACAGTGGAGGACATAAAAAGCAAGCTATGTCCTCCACTTTGGTGTGATAGTCATGGACCTTAGGGTTAGAGCATGGGTTAGGGTAAGGGGATAGGATAGTTAGTCATGCTATCCCCTTACCCTAACCCATGCCCTAACCCTAAGGTTCGTGACTATCTCACTATAGTGGAGGACATTGCTATGTCCTTCACTGCGCTGCAGTCGTCACAGACCTTAGAGTTAGGGAACAGGTCATGGTAAGGGGATAGCCCTATGGGCTCTCCTCTTACTATGACCCATGCCCTAACCCTAAGGTCCGTGAATACTGCACGGAAGTTCAGTACAACACCCGTTCGTTGTACTGAACTTTGTGTAATTGCACTTTCGATTAAGTGCACTTTTGCTGCAGTAAGCATTCCATGCACTATTTCGAAATTAGTGAAAATTCGATCTAGTGTATGGAACCCATATATATATATATATATATATATATATATATATATATATATATATATATATATGTGTGTGTGTGTGTGTGTGTGTGTGTGTGTGTGTGTGTGTGTGTGTGTGTGTGTGTGTGTGTGTGTATTGTTTTGTTCTGTTGTGTTGCATTCAACTACCAACAATTATAATGTGTAATACATATGACTAACCATTCCTGCTGCAGTACTTAAATTACTATTTGCTTTTTACTTAGTTTTTATTCATTTATCTTCAGCTCATTTGTACCACTGTTTCCTATTTAACCTGTTATTCTTTTTTTTAATTCTATGTAACATTACTTGCTATATAACTTGGAGCTTTTCTCCACGGGCCTCTGCTGAAAATAAACCCTTTCTGGGGCTCAGTCAGATGCTCCTGGTAAACAAATGTAAAATAAATAAATAATACCATTCAGAATGATCATATAGAAAGACAACAATCATAGTCCAGAGAGACTTGTCATGTTTGATTATCTGGCCAAGCATACCTGATTTCCTGAACCTGCAGAGCTAAAACTGTCTGGCTTCCAAACGTTTCTTTTTTGATTTCTTTCACTGTGATGATGATAATGACGATGATGATGATGATGATGCACATTTGTAGAGACAAGGTTATAAAATAAGGATTATTCATCATGCAAATTGTATTCTTGAGCATATCAGTGGTTGTAAGGAACCTGCAGCACATTGCTGATGCATTGTTAACCTTGCACCCCCTCTGCTGACAAACTACCAGCAGAATATCTACAACTAGCTGCAACTGAAATAGCCTACCCAGTCTCCATCTTAATAAACAGAACTATAACTGAATCCAAAATCCCATCCTGCTGGAAAATCTCCCATATTATTCCCCTCCATAAAGGAGGAAACTCCAATGAACTCTCCAATTTTCGACCTATTGCCCTTCTATCTCCTCTATCCAAAATAATGGAACGCTGCATTCACCATCAACTTCTTCATTATCTCTTGAATAACAACTTGCTTGTGGACTCTCAACATGGTTTTAGACCACACCATAGTACCTCTACCGCCCTTCTCTCCTTCACTGACACTATCAATAAAACCGCAATAACAACCTGTTCTCCTCTGCACTATTCTTGGACCTCTCAAAAGCATTTGATATGGTCAACCATCAACTTCTCCTTGATACCTTAAAATCCCTCTCACTGGATTCAAAAGCTTTACAATGGTTTGACTCATACTTGACTAATAGAAAACAAGCTGTCCTTTGGGACAGCCATTCATCCTCTCAACTCCCAGTTACTATTGGCGTTCCACAAGGATCCATCCTAGGTCCTTACTTTTCTCAATATTCATAAATAACCTGCCCACTTCCCTCCCTACATCCACTTGTATACAGTATGCACATGATTCCACTCTCATCTGCTCTGCCTCTTCCCAGCAGAACTCCACTGCTACCCAATTGGTCTTCACTGCAGCAGAAAAATGGTTTCAACACATCTGTCTCCTCCTAAATCCCAAAAAAACCAAACTACTACTCTTCACCCCAACCTTTAAATCCACCCCAATTACTTTTTCCATTGCATCCTGCAATGGCACTATCATCAAACCTGACTATTGCACCAAACTGCTGGGTGTCACCATAGATAATCAGCTAAATATTGACCATCACATTGATTTAACTATCAAGACAGTCAATAAAAAAATTGGTGCCTTGTACAGGCTTAAGCCCTTTCTTACAGGTCATGGTAAGGGACAGCCCTATGGGCCTCCTCTTACTATGACCCATGCCCCAACCCTAAGGTCCGTGAATATTGCACGGAAGTTCAGTACAACAATTGCTCGCTGTACTGAACTTTGTGTAATTGCACTTTCGATTATGCACTTTTGCAGTAAGTATTCCATGCACTATTTCAAATTAGTGAAAATTCAATCTAGTGTATGGAACCTATATATATATATATATATATATATATATATATATATATATATATATATATATATATATGTGTGTGTGTGTGTGTGTGTGTGTGTGTGTGTGTGTGTGTGTGTATTGTTTTGTTCTGTTGTGTTGCATTCAACTACCAACAATTATAATGTGTAATACATATGACTAACCATTCCTGCTGCAGTACTTAAATTACTATTTGCTTTTACTTAGTTTTTATTCATTTATCTTCAGCTCATTTGTACCACTGTTTCCTATTTAACCTGTTATTCTTTTTTTTAATTCTATGTAACATTACTTGCTATATAACTTGAGCTTTTCTCCACGGGCCTCTGCTGAAAATAAACCCTTTCTGGGGCTCAGTCAGATGCTCCTGGTAAACAAATGTAAAATAAATAAATAATACCATTCAGAATGATCATATAGAAAGACAACAATCATAGTCCAGAGAGACTTGTCATGTTTGATTATCTGGCCAAGCATACCTGATTTCCTGAACCTGCAGAGCTAAAACTGTCTGGCTTCCAAACGTTTCTTTTTTGATTTCTTTCACTGTGATGATGATAATGACGATGATGATGATGATGATGCACATTTGTAGAGACAAGGTTATAAAATAAGGATTATTCATCATGCAAATTGTATTCTTGAGCATATCAGTGGTTGTAAGGAACCTGCAGCACATTGCTGATGCATTGTTAATGCATTTACAATAAGCATAACATGAAGTTGCTTATCTCTATCCAAACTACTGCACGTTAGACCTTATTCCTTCAAAACTTGATTTAACCTCCTCTGAAGTCCTCAGTACTGAGCATTTTCCATTGTGACCTAAGCATCTCTACATTTATTATTTACAAAGATGGACAAAACTGGCCATTTACTAGTAATAAATTACATTCACTCTAATGTGGCATTTCAGAAAGTAATGACTCCCTGTTATACTGTTGAAGAGAAGAAGTTAAAAATGAAATACTTACAATGAAACAAGAACATTGCATCATCTCTGTCTACTGGCCAATGTAGATGAATTGATTCTTTACAATATAACTGAAAATAACAAGTAGTTCACTTTTAATTTAGTGTACTGACATGGTGTGTGCTTCTACACTCTGTTACATCACCAGATTCCTTTAGTAATAAGAGGAGGATGTCATCTGACCACTGTACCCAGCCCCCTACTCAGAAGGAAGCCATACGTTAAATGTGCACACCCTGTAAAACAAAAGGATATGTACATTGTTTCCTGTGTAGAAAAGAGGCATGGGACACCCATACACTGGTAAAACAAACTAAAAAAAAAAAAAAAAAAAAACACTTGTTCAGTTTTCTTTTTCACTTGTACCTTGGTGGGCCTCACAAGGTTTTGTCCAGTATATATATATCTATATATATATATATATATATATATATATATATATATATATATATATATATATATATATATATATATATATGTGTGTGTGTGTGTGTGTGTGTGTGTGTGTGTGTGTGTGTGTATAGACACACACACACACACACACACACACACACACACACACACACACACACACACACACACACACACACACACACACACACACACACACACACACACACACACACACACTCACACACACACACACACACACACACACACACACACACACACACACACACACACACACACACACACACACACACGTATATGCACTACAGATATAGATATATGTGTATATATGTATATAAATATAATATATATATATATATATATATATATATATATATATATGTATATATATATATATATACATATATATGCTCAAATATATGTGAGAGATGCAACTATATAGCCAAACTGGAGGCTAAGCTCTCTCAACCCAGTATTGGCACAGTCAGTCAGGAGGAGAAAGTAACCACACACATCAGAAATCCAGTCTCACATAGACCTATTGCAACAGCAAACCAAACACATAAACACACAAAAACATACTCAGAGGTTCTAAATAAAAATCTGCCCAAGCAGCAGAGACCTCCAAAGCAGACATCCAAGCAACCGATACCCCACAACAATACCCACGTATCACATAGTTCACAAAGTCAGAGTGCCACACAGTCACAGCCCTTTAGGCTAAACAACATGCCTAATGCACTTGTAATAGGTGACTCTATTGTCAGACACACTGACGTCCCACTCACCAGGCTGAACAAGGAGAAGGTCACTGTAAGCTGCCTGTCAGGTGCCAGGATCCACCACATAACACAAGCACTCAGGTCACTCCAACACCAGTACAAATATGACTCCGTCATTGTCCATGCTGGTGTGAATGACCTGAGACATACCTCCCTGGGCTACATGAAAAGAGACATATAGGAGCTCTCTGATCATATAGCCCAGGCCGGTATGACCCTGACCTTGAGTAGCATCTTACCCTCACCAAGAATGATGCAGCAGTATAAAGACAAAATGATCAATTTTAACAATTGGCTAAAGTATTGGTGTCATTCAAAGGGGATCCAGTGTCTGTCGGCCTGGGATGACATGCTCGACAAGCCACGATGCTTTGCTAGGGATGGCTTGCACCTGTCACCCCTGGGCTTTCGAATACTGGCTAAGGCTCTTGCCACCCCCATAGTACCTTTTTAAGGCAAGGCTCAAAAGACAAACCCACCTCCATAGACAACACAAGGAAAAAGAAACTAAGGGTAATACTGCTCAACGCCAGAAGTCTAAACCTCAAGATGCATGCACTTGAGGCTCTCCTCAGTATGGAGAATATCAATATCTGTGCAGTAACAGAAACCTGGTTCAAGGCTCCCGAGAGCACTCCAGCACTACCAGGTTATACCTCATACCATGCTTTTCGGCCCCAAAACTCAGACCAAACCACAAAAAGAGGGGGAGTATCCATATTCATCAAAGATACCCACACCTCCAGGTTAGTGGTTCTGCACGAAGCATCGGAGACCATCCATGTGCAACTAACAGTGGGCAAAACTGCCTTTCAGTTTGTAGCTTGCTACAGACAACCCTCCCAAACTCAGGAACCCCACTCGGCTTTCCTGCGAACACTGGAGAATATGAAGGTCTCTCCAAACACCATTATATTGCGTGACTTCAACTACCCAAACATAGACTGGGAGCACTACTCAAGCCCTAACACCCTCACCCAATGGTTCCTAGAATTTATAAACTCAAATGCTATGGAACAACTGGTCACCACTCCCACAAGTGGGGAAAACATATTGGACCTGATCATCACCAACATGGGGACTCTATGTTCCATACCAGAGGTATATGGGTATACCCCTCATTGGTAAGATCTGACCATAAATTAATCTCACTGGACATCCATATCCCTTCCCCACCCCCAGCCAAGGAAACCACGTTGAAGAACGTCTCAAAAGTAAACTTCACACTTCTCAAAACCGAGGTGGAATCCTTCAAAGCCCCCGGGCCAGTGGAAAATACGGCCCAAACCGCAGAATCCTTTGCAAATGCATTCTATGGACACCTACAGGAATGCATGGATTGTGCTATCCCAAATAAAACCAAGACTCACTCCTCCAAAGGCAGGAGACCTGTCTAGTGGACCCCAGCCATAAATAAGCTATACAACAGAAGGAGGAAGCTACTACATGATAGAGCAAAATCCCAAAAAGGGAAGGCATCTCTGATCAGTACTAGCAAGAAACTATGATCTCTCATAAAATCATCTAAGGCCAGCTTCGAAAGAAAAATTGCACAAGACACTAAAGATAATCACAAGGCCTTCTTTAGTTATGTCAGGAACCTGGGTGGCAACTCCCAGATATGCTCTGAGTTAGTGCAAAATGACAAACAATACACTGAACACACAGACATTGCCAACATCCTGGCAGACAGGTTCAGTGCAAACCCCCCCCCCTTCCCCCCCAAAAGAGCAAATGTCTATCATATGAAAAAAAACTCACTCACAGCTAAGGAAGAGGGTGTGTCTGAGGCTGCCTAGCAGTGTTTACATTGCTTAAATGGGTATGCACACTGCGCCCTAGGTTTTAGACACAAAAAAAAAAAAGAACAGGAAATAGCAGCTCTGCTCACATCTGAGCACTGGGCATGTGTGCTGCACCTCAGGGCTTAAATGGGAAGGCAGTGGGAAGGGGAAACAGCAGTAGGAAGACAATCAAGGAGAACTAGCATAGCTGGCAGGTGAAATGTACCAGAATCAGCCAATTACACATGGAACAGCCTAACACACTACTATAAACTATGGAAACACCTTCCAGTCTGGTGTTTCCCACAAACTCTACACCACCAGAGACGGGGAAGTTTTACTTGACAAAACTCACAAAATGTTAGTGGCTGCTTTTGCTCTCATACATCAATATGTGGAAGAGACTGAGGGTGGTAAGGATGTGAATGCTGATGACCAACCCACAGTAAGGAGAAGGAGAAGAGTGCACAGACCCAGGGTAACCTTCTAGGGGCTACATGAGCTGGAGATAGTGGAGTGCTATACGGTGGACAGGGACATTCTACAGCAAATTGTTGACCTGTGCCGGCCAAACCTCACACACAGAACCAACAGAGGGGAACCCATCCCAGTGGATACCAAGTTATGTGTAGGCTTAAGAATACTAGCTACAGGTAACTTCCAAAGGGTAACTGGGGATATCATGGGGATCTCACAGGCATCAGCATCCAGGGTACTCCACCAGTTCCTGGATGCTATGTCAACACATGCCGGGTATTTCCTCAATACTCGCTAGGCACTGACCAGCAATATGTGTCTCTTCCACTAAAGAGCAGAATACCCTGAGGTAATGGGTGCTATAGACTGCATGCACATACACATCAAAGCACCACCCATAAGTGGGTAGGGTCTATATAAACCGCAAGGGCTTCCCTTCCATCAACTTCCAGGTCATGTGTGATGCCCAGGGCATTATGTTGAATGTGTGTGCTGGCAGCCCTGGAAGCTATCACGACTCCCACATCTGGCATATGACACAGCTGTAACAGCCATTTGCCAGTGGGGATATCCCATATAGCAACATAGTGGGGATGCTGGTTATGTACTGGAGCTGTGGCTGATGACACCCATCAAAAATGTACACACACCCGAACAACAACTCCATAATGAGGCACACGCTCAAACCAGAATCATAACAGAGCATGTGTTTGGGATGCTCAAGTCACAGTTCCACTACCTGGACATATCTGGTGGAACCCTGCAGTACTCTCCACCTACATGTACACAAATGTTCATAGTATGTGCCATGCTACACAATATGATCCTGCAGAAACAGCTGCAGCAGGAACAGCATGGGGCAAGGTCACATAGCCCCCCGCCATTGCTAAGGCCATCACAGGCACAGAGGGACTCAGAGGAGGAACAACCCGAGCCTGCCCATGTAGGCAGGAGGAGGCGTTCCCAGTATGCCCAGGCTTTGGCAATGAGGCAATGTATAGCACATACACTGACATAGTAGGGACCCAGGGAATGACACCTCTCTCTCTCTCTGACTCTCACATACAGTAAAAGGGATGCCAAACATGACACTACCTGTGCTTCACCATGTATAGGGAGTGTACTAAGTGCATCCAACATAGTCAGGCCTCCAGCACCATCCTCAGTGATGGCACAGCCACAAGGTAAGTCACTCTTCCTATCAATTGCTGAATGGAGTAGTATGTTCTGATAATTGTAACTATGGTATAAATGTGAGCATGCAAGGGAATCAGGTGGCTGAATGGGATGGCAGCAGATAGTGGACACCTATATGGGCAGCATGAAATCCATAACAAATACAGGTGTCAACATACTAGGCAGTACTAGACAAGATGACAAATTTCACTGCAGTACATGTGGTGGCCGAAATGTGTGTCCATAGGGCACACACATGCATGTCAGTGGGGCTCACATACCCAACACCAGCCTCAGCCAGGTGTAGATGACCATAAAGAAAGGCTTAACTAAGGCCTCCAATTGATGGCATTGGTGAACAGTCCCCCTCCAGACCAACACAGACAGACTACAACAGGTCTGGCAGTTGTATGTTAGTTCTGAAGGGTAAGAAGTCTGAAAATGAAATGTAGGTCAATAAAACCTAAGATCTGTACTCTACGGATATGCCTCCAGTCAGCATGATAGGTCAGAATACAAAATGAAATGGAAGGCAACAAAGTACTTGAAATACCAGTACAGTCATAGCAAATGCTTAAAGTCATCAGGTGTGCTCCCCACAATCTTATGTAGAAATGCAGTAACATGTATGTGTGGGTTTAATAACAGTGGATCACATATTACCTGAGCTGGCTCAATCTCAGGATAGATTGTTGCATGTGTACAATATGCAGGGGTCCAGGTGTTAGGTTGTTGTGTGTTCAATATTGTCTGGAAGTGGTCAGCATGTAGGCATGGAGGGTTGTGTCTCGGTGGCCTATGGCCAGTACTGTTGATGACAGGGCCATTTTACAACAACTGCAGTACCTGCCACAATGCTTCTCAGCATTACCCATGTTGGCAATTGTCCATACTCACTGTCCAGATGTTAATACCTGTCACCATCTGAAAGATGGAGATGCCATGAATGTGGTCCCAGACATATACACACAGAGTACACAAATGGAAGTACCCTAGACAGAGTACATAAAATGTAACTGTCAACTGCACACAACTTTGGAATTGTACATACAGGTTAGCAGCACATTAGTTGCCTGTGTAGTATGGAATACTGATGTAGTCTGGCCAATCAGTGGCAGACCACAAAAGGCACAGTTATGAAGTAATGATAGACTACCTATCTCCTTGCACAATTCAGCATAAGAGGAATGTCCCATGTATATCTGTGAGTTAGCTGCAAGAAGCTTCCATATCGCACATGCACACAGCTCAGCCCACCATCAGCCACAGGTTTATCACAGGTCATATCCTTGCTGTTGGGAATGAGTACAGTATGACCCCCCACTTCTGCATGGGAATACCCACAGAATGCAGCATGCTGAAGAGGTGTCTCATGAGGGTGTGTCCCTAGCTGTAAGCAACACCCTGCCAGCATCCAGACCAATGGATTAATATGGACAGGAACTATTGCCATTAACGCCTCACACACTTACCCTGTTACCTCAGGGGAATCCAGTGGCTTGCAGCCTGGGAATGTAGGAGTGATAGAATGCACTGGTCTACTACACATGGCCTGCATCACTACTAAATGGCCTACAGTCCTCTGTCAATGGCCTATGCCTCACCCATAGTGCCAATGTATGTTATCTCATGGGGTCCCAACTAACAACATAACAGTTAACAGAACGCAAATGCAAGGCCATGTTGAAAAATCCCAGTAGCATGCCCGTTATGTCCTACTTCATGAACTGTGGCCTAACCCCTAAATACCACTTGGATGAAGAGACAACTATAGTGATACATCTCATATATTGCTCACATAATTTTAGGAAGAGGATAGAATAGTGTGGGAGCATGTAGAAGCATGGACGTCATGGTGCGTGTGAAGTCTGAAACTCTGATGTGTGCCAATACTACCCTTGCCTGCAAACCCAGTAATGGGTGGCTACAAACCTATTCATAAACTGCAATGTGAAGGAGAACTGACCAAATATATGAGCCCTGCCCCTGGATAACCTGGGTGAATCTGTACAGCTGAGAGGTATGGCCACAGCAGGATATGGCTATTCTGTTATGGTGATATATGTACAAGAAGGGGATCCTCAGCCACGATAGTACCAAGGTGCTGGACCATTTACACAGACCCATCAGCAAGTGTCTGCAGCTACTCCTCCAGAATGGCATGAGTGTGCAAGAATATGTAGGCTGCAGACCACAATACTGGACACAGCTTCATTCATCTTGTATTTCACAAGAAATAACTGTGAGCAAATAAGTATGTCTGTCAGTAAGTGATGGCATAATACATCACAGTGTAAAACAGCACATATGCCTGAATATCTCTGCTAACAACAACCATGTAACACAAGAAGCACAGACACAATAGTTACAGTATTCCACTATCTGTCACCCATTGTGACTCCATATTGTCAATCTATCTACAAATATCCTGCAGGAACAGATTGCTAGCTGTAGGTGTAGAACACCAAACCCTGGACTGGAGTACAACCTACCTGGAATGGATTCACATACTCAATACAGGCGATTATACTGGGCATGCTTTTACACTTAGAAAAATGAAGCCCTTGTCTTACAACACAGAGGACTATACATATCTGTTAGGTGCAGATGTCTGTGCACACACACCACATTGTACACCATTCATGCTTTGAACACACATTGGATAGGAATAATCACACATTTCCAATGCCAACACACTGTAATATGTCAAACACACATATACACAGATGTGGGGAAGAGAGAGACAGACAGTGACAGAGAGATTTCCATCATGAGGCCTGTCCCACCCACCACACATCCAATTGGCCGATATCACATGATGTGCTGATGCCAATCACTGTAGATATTGCTTTTGGTAGTCCTCAGCCCTATAGTGTCTGTGGTGCTTGTGATAACTGTGTAACATGATAGTACAAATTAGTATTCGTCTAGCATTTGTATACCCAGTCCTGTCAAATGTAAAGTTTGTGACTGAGTGTGTGTGTGTGTGTGTGTGTGTGTGTGTGTGTGTGTGTGTGTGTGTGTGTGTGTGTGTGTGTGTGTGTGTGTGTGTGTGTGTGTGTGTGTGTGTGTGTGTGTGTGTGTGTGTGTGTGTGTGTGTGTGTGTGTGTGTGTGTGTGTGTGTGTGTGTGTGTGTGTGTGTGTGTGTGTGTGTGTGTGTGTGTGTGTGTGTGTGTGTGTGTGTGTTTCCAGAGAAATGGTTTATGGTTCAGTCACAAACACTGCACTTCCCATTGTCCATATTAGCACTCCTGCTGATGTCAGTCACCTTGATATAACCCTCTGGCCAAGTCTCAACCCTATAAGCTGTGTGGCGCTTGTGATACATGTGTAATACTGGAGTGAAGGAAACTAGTTAGGTAGGAGTTCTAATCCCAGACATGGCAACTGTAAAACTCTGTGTGTGTGGAGATGAATGTTTTGAGGCCATTCACAGTTACTACATCTCCCATTGCCCTACTTTAGCATACCTGCTGATGTCAGTCACCTTGAAATAATCCTTTGGACAAATGCCAGCCCCATAAACTCTATGGCTCTTGTGATAACTGTGTAATGCTGTAGTATAGCATACTATTTAGGTAGGAGCTCTAATCCCAGACATGGCAACTGTGAAACTGTGTGTGTTTGTGTGAGAGAGTGTGTATGTCTTTGATAATACCTGATTTTATGGACATTGACTCTTACTACTCTCCCCTTACCCCTCCATTAGCACTGCTTCTGATGTTAGTCACCTTCAAAGATACCTTTGGAGAGCTCTTCAACATATAAGCTCCATGACACTTGTGATAACTGCATAATACTATAGGGTAGCATACTAGTTAGGTAGGAGTTCTAATCCCAGATATGGCAATTGTGAAACTGTGCATATTTGTGTGAGACAGTGTGTATGTTTTTGTTAAACCTGATTTAATGGACATTGACACTTACTACTCTGCCCTTACCCCTCCTTTAGTCCTGCTGCTGATGTTAGTCACCTTCAAAGATACCTTTGCACAGTTTTTGAACATATAAGCTCCATGGTGCTTGCAATAACTGCGTAATACTATAGTGTAGCATACTAGTTAGGTAGGATTTCTAATCCCAGATATGGCAACTGGGTGTATTTGTGTGAGAGAGTGTGTGTGTCTTTGATGATACCAGATTTTATGGGCATTGGCACTTACTACTCTCCCCTTACTCCTCCTTTAGCACTGCTACTGATGTTAGTCACCTTCAAAGATACCTTTGGAGAAGCCTCCAACATATAAGCTCTGTGGCACTAGCGATAACTGTGTAATGCTATAATGTAGCATACTAGCTAGGTAGGATTTCTAATCCCAGACATTGCAATTTTGTGTGTGTGTCTTTGATGATACCTGATTATATGGACATTGACACTTACTACTCTCCCCTTACCCCTCCTTTAGCACTGATGCTTATGTTAGTCACCTTCAAAGATACCTTGGCACAGGTCTCCAACATGTAAGCTCCATGGCATGTGCCATAAATTCGGAACAATGTAGTAGCAGGAACTACATAGATATGGGTTTGAATCTCATCTATGCCAAGTGTGTGTGTGTGTGTGTGTGTGTGTGTGTGTGTGTGTGTGTGTGTGTGTGTGTGTGTGTGTGTACATAGGTATGTCTGTACCTCAAAGATCCTGGTCCCATTTACACCCAGTACACATCTCAGAGCCTGACATTAGCAGTCCTGCAGATATCATCCACCTTAGAAATACCTGTTGCCAGCCCTAAACTATGTAAGTTCAGGGGTGCATGTGGTAAATGTGTAACATAATGGTCCGTAAAGATTGTTAGATAGAGGTTTGAACCTCACCCCTGGCAAATAAAAATTTGTGTGTAGGGTCAAATTATTTTTGTGATCTCTCACCTACTACATCACTACCAGTATTTACAAGAGCAGGTGATGTTCCTCATCTTAGAAGTACCTTGAGACACCATCCATCCTATACGTTCCATGGTGTATGTGATTAATGTAGTACACTATAGTAGCAATGCATAGCTACGTAGGGGTTTGAATCTCAGTGCTGGCAAGTGTGTGTGTGTGTGTGTGTGTGTGTGTGTGTGTGTGTGTGTGTGTGTGTGTGTGTGTGTGTGTGTGTGCATGTGTGTGTCTCATCAGTATTCTGTATGGAGGTTGCTTTGATTGTGTAATAACAAGATCCATTGTGGAGTGGATTTTGCTAAATTATTGTGTTGAGGGCCTAGTATATGTCACAATGTCCACCTTACAAGGACAACAGATGTCAAACACTGGAGAGGTTGGTGTAGACAATCCATAGCCCTACATGTGACATTATGGATTGGTGAACAATATAGGCAACCCTTCCATTACTTAGAAGACATTCTCCATCCATGTCTCATACACAAACACACTTGGCTAGGCAACAGCCACTATATTGGTAGTTCCTTGCATATTGCCTCACAGATGGTAATCACGGTGTGATTGCAGTGGACTACATGCCTGTTGACTACAGCAGTGCCACTGACATTAGAAAGTACCTTGATGTGTTACATCTCCTGCCTGTGTGTTATCCAGCAAGTAAAAGGACATGGCACCCTGTTCCATGCCCTCAGCAGGCAAATAAATGTGGACAGTGATCCTTTTGCCATTTTCCCCACTAGGCACCTGCAGCAACTGCAGAATATGCAAATGTAACCCACAAAGAGAATACCATGCCTTATACACATGCCCTGTATGGACCGATGCCACTAACTCCACTGAATACCTGTATCATGCTGTCAATGTAGATGCAAGCATGATCTCAGTTACATAGCCAGGTCTCACCAAATGAGGGCAGGAATGCTACATCAGAAGATAACAATCTGTCCACACAACATGCCCCAGAGATCTCAAGTACACTTCCACATGTCAAAGAACATACATGGGGGGCATGTGCACAACCCAGACACTGTCCATGTTATGGAATATAGATCACATACATGGGAAGCAGTGCACATCACTGGCTACCCACAATGGTAACCCAGATGAGTGGATGGTGAATACAATACACACCCCTGAGGACCACTTCAGGGACTACACCCCTGAGCTACTCTGGGGACTATTGTCATGTGGCCTGAAGCCAAGGTTTTCCCTTGGCCTAGTCTTGTGGAGCCTTCAGGCCCATTTACCTACTACACACCTGTGAAGCAATGAACATATGGATCTCAGTACTGGCAAGTGTGTGTGTGTGTGTGTGTGTGTGTGTGTGTGTGTGTGTGTGTGTGTGTGTGCGTGGAGATGAATGATTTTGAGGCCATTCACACTCACTATACCTCCCACTGCTGATGTCAGTCACCTTGAAATAACCCTTTGGCCATGTTTCAGCCTTATAAGCTCTGCGACACTTGCGATAACTGTGTAATACTGTAGTGTAGCAAACTAGTTAGGTAGGAGTTGTAATCCTGACCTTGCCAACTGTGATAATGTGTGTGTTTCTGTGAGAGAGTGTGTGTGTGTGTTTGTTGACACTTGATTTTGTAGACATTCACACTTACTACATTTCCCTTACCCCTTCTTTAGCACTGCTGCTGATGTCGCTCACCTTCAAAGATACCTTTGGACAGCTGTCTAACATGTAAGCTCTGTGGCATGTGCAATAACTGTGCAACACTGTAATAGCAATACATAGCCAGGTAGGGGTTTGAAACTTAGTACTGGTAAGTGTGTGTGTGTCATCAGTATCCTGTGTGGGTGGTGGAGTGATTGTGTAATGACAGGATCCATTGCAGTGTGGGTTTTGCTACTTCATTATATTGAGAACCTATATGTCCCAATGTCCACATTACAAGGCCAAAAGTTTTCAAACACTGTCGAGGTTGTTGTAGACACTCCACAGCCATAAATGTGTACTGCCATGTGCAATTACTATGTGCCAGTATGGATTAGTAAACAATATAGGCAACCAATATAATACCCAGATACCACTCACCACCCATGCATCATACACGAACACACTTGGCTCTTACTCACTTCCTTTATTACTTTCTCTCTGTTGCTCCGTCTCTCTCTCTCCCTCTTTGGTGGATGTGGAAAAGAACATCTGTTTTCCATAGGCAGCAGCTTGACTTTTGTAGGTAATGCTCATGATCAGCTGATGGCCTGTGCATGAATTGGAGTCCCCCACTTGCTAATTGCATGTGGAACAGCTGTGGCATCATTCCTATAGCCAATTGCATGGAAACACACTCCTATAACTAAGCACTTCATGTGTGTGTTGGCCCTTTTCCTTCACCGTGAGCAGGACTTCATGTGGGTATCTGTCAAACAGCATCACAGAGGGTAGTTGGAAATGCCTCTTACAACATGCACTATGGAGACAGGCCAACAAGCAGGAGTGGGATGTTCCAGACATGGGGAAAGAATGTAAGTATTGCTGTTCTACATTTGAAGTAATGTTGGTTTAACAGGGTTTGTGTGGATATGGCTGTTGTACATGATTTAAAGTCTGGCATGAGAGTGTTATGTGGTTGAGGAAACTCTCACCTGTAGGGTTATCTGCAGACTGGCCAGAGTATTGAGTCTTAGATGTGGTGTGTTACTCACACATTTCCTATCTTTAGCATACTCTGATGATTTCAGTCAGTACATGGTGACATCCATGTGTGTTACTGACTTCATATCCCTCAGAAGAGATATGTCACAACAAGCCCTGTTACACCAGGAATGTTCTCAGTTTATCACAACAATATGTCAATATTGGCCCTATGTTTGTGCCTCTGTCTCCGAAGTCTGTCACCCTTTGTCCATATGTCATGCAGTAAGAGATGCACATGTACAGTATATCATTACTTACTGACATCATTCCTGATAACAAGCCAGTGATATATCAGGCTGCTAGACATGTTATGTATAGTAGGCCTTATATTTGAGGACAAAATCTGAACATTCTGTTGTAGTCTGTACAGTAGTGAAATCTGTGTACTTATGGTGATTATTGACAGAGTGTCAGCATTGTGTAGCAGTGTATTGTAAATATGTTACTCGGCCTGTGTAGAGACTATGATAGATGTCAGTGCTATTGGTCTTGTTATATCTGACGCATGCTGCTCCAGTTTCTGGTACCCTGTCAGTGGATATGTTTGTAGGGCCAGACTGACACATATCCCATACCACAGTCAGGCATCAGACTACACTGTAAATTGGACCAGTATATGTAGGGTTAGTATGTGAGTGGCAAATATGAGGATGGTTTTGTTCACACAGTCCATATACTGTACTATTAATTAGGCTTACCATAATGTGACTATGACTGTGTTGAGATTGGTTGTGGGTATGACTTTCACATTGGTGTCTGTTACTGTGTGATGTTACAAACCTGTAGTGACTGCTATATTTGCAAGTAGATGTGTATTCTCCCATAGGGCACTTGGGTCCATGTTTTGGCAGTCTGCCTGTAGTTTACACAGTGCTTTGTGACATGCCTAGCAGCTAAGTGTATTTAACTAGTGTGATGTTATGTCCAGAAATTTATCAGATGTACTGTTGCCTGGCCACCATAAATGTTGTGTATTTCTGAAAAAGCAGTGGGATGCTGTGAAGATGTATGTCACTAACTAGTGGGAAGTATGTGGGCTTGGTACCTCTGCTCATTCAATTAATATGTGTTAGGAAAGACAGGAGGGTGTGAATATATCAGTTGTGTGAACTTATCTATTCCAGTATTTGTGTGATATCCCCATTTTCATGGCTGTAAACATCACCTTTGTCAGGCTTGGTCCACATCTCTTGCACTAAGGAGTTCTGTGTATACCTCTGGACTGATCAGATTGTTTCAAACTGTCCACATTTATTGGTCATATTTCTGCTGTATTCCACAGGATCATTACTGTGATTTGTGTGGTACTTCACTATGATGATTTTATGATGTCTGTCGTTAACTGATGATGTACATGTCAGTATCAAAAGTGACTTCCTACACATGTCTGTTGACACGTCTGTTACTGTAGCAACATTCTACATTTATAACTGCAACACTTACATTACCTTCCCTTGCACTAAGAGGTTGTGACTTATGGTGCTGAGGTATGACTCCAATACATGTTATGGGCATGTGTTTTATATATATATGTATATATATATATATATGTATATATATATATATATATATATATATATATATATATATGGTTTTACTTCATATTACCGAAATGCTAAAATAAGGAATTTCAGCATTTCGACAGTATAAAGCCGAAACCATCACAACATCGACACTTCACAATCAAGAAACCAAAACATCGAATATGCACAATACAGCACACAACACACAGACCGTAACACCCACACCACAAAACAATTATATACAACAAAACACCACACAGACATACACCTACACTACACAAATGCAGAGGGGCAAGCCCCTTCACCCCCTTCCCCCCTACTTATATATACTAACTCTGAGATTGCACAAACAGTAAAGAAAAAAATAATCACACACAGCCAACACACACAATCATACCTCCACCTCCCTACCCTAACCCACTCGTACAAATTAGAAAAGCACTCACGCACACTCACTCACCTTAAACTGCAGACACCATCCCAGCCAAACACTTCTGCAATGTAACGTACATGCATAAGCGTGAATTCGACATAGTCCTATTCGTTATTTTGAAGTTTCGACGTCATGGACAAGAATTTCTGAAATTTGATATTTCAGCAGTTCATGTTTATGAAGTGAAACCATATATACATGTATATATATACATATATATATATATATATATATATATATATATGTGTGTGTGTGTGTGTGTGTGTGTGTGTGTGTGTGTGTATGTGTGTGTGTGTGTACGTACATGTATACATATATCTACATATGTATGTATATATATATATATATATATATATATATATATATATATATATATATATATATATATATATATATATATATATATATATATATATATATATATATATATCTATGTATATATATATATATATATATATATATATATATATGGGTCTACTTTACATTACCGAACCGACAATTCACCGACACACAAAACACCGTCCCCAAATAACCGAAAACACACAACACCGACAACTCACAAAACCGAACACCATTACACCGACACAAACAATGTAAACTACACGACACACAATGACATATCCACTAACCTTAACCCAAACCCTAACCCTAAGGTCCGACACTACCGCACAGTTACCCTACCCGCACCCTAACCCTAACACACTTAACCTACCTGCACCCTAACCCTAACTCACTTAACCCACCCTAAAACATAAAGCCCGTCACTATCGCACACTCACCCTATCCGCACTCTAAACCTAACTCACTTAACCCGTCCCTAAACTACAGTCCGTCACTATCACACACTTACCTTACCCGAACCCTAACTCTGACACTGCCGCACACTCACCTTTCCCACACCCTAACCCAAAATCCCACAATATCGCACACTTACCTGACTGCTCCTAAATCCGTCACTATCGCACACTTACCGAGTTGTGCTCACATGTTACCCTTGTCGGTCTTTCAGCTGTCGGCAAATCACCATTTCGTTCAACTTACCTGTCGGTCGTTTCGTCTCGGTCTTCTGTGTGTCAGTGAAGTGTCGGTTCGGTAATCTAAAGGAGACCCATATATATATATATATATATATATATATATATATATATATATATATATATCCATATCCTTGTTATGTGTAAACATGAGTGTTGTATATTATACCTTCTCAGATGTATCCCATATTTATCTGATATGTTTATATTTAAATATAAAAACATGACTGATTCATCACTATTTTCACTAACAAGTAGTAAACAACTGTAGTTGTCAAAGTAGTTGTTTACTACTATTCAGAACATGTACTGAATGATATATTTGAACAAGCAACAGACATTTGTAGAGCTCAGATGGCTTAGTGGTTAAGTGCTGTGACTATAGTCTAGAGGGTCCTGGGTTCAAGACATGCAAGGGCTGTTTATTTTATTGCTAGGCAGAACAAGGACTGTTGGATACATAGTGGTTAAAGCAGTTTTGAGCAGTTTTAAGTGGGTTTGGGTGGGTTTGCACGAATCTAAGCATTGCTAATGTACAGTTAAATGAAAAGGTGCTTACACCATGTAGGCTTTGCTTACCAGTGTGCAAATCTACTTAGCGTTTACATTTAAGCAATGCTTACACCTGCTAAGCACTGCTCAGCCCTGGTAACCAGTGATCACATTCCATTCTGATAAAATAGCAGGGTAATGACATATAAGTGTATTTAATTCCATGTACATAACATGCTTCTATGTGATGTCATTACAATAGCAAGGGGTGTGAGTATATTGTATGGGATACTTGAGTATACATGGCTAGTACCACAATCATTTATCTTTGCATGTGTTTCATACATGGGTAGTTTCCCAGGTTATATGCAGTCACACTTGCATGTATTGTTGAGTACTGACTATCATGTTCTTGGTGTGTGAGCTGTATGTTATTAAGTATCACCTGCTGGATATTGATCTGATATGTGGATATTAACTGTAGACTTCTATGTGTTTAGGACATGCCATTGAGGGCTGCTGTCATGTAGTAATGGCATACCTATCAGTGTCAGACATCTAGCTATCAAAACATTAATCCTAATGCATAACCTGTTGGCTAGCTAATTTCTGTCTGTCCTCTCTACAGATGTGCAGCTGTCAGGTATCCTTCTTAGCTGCTTACAGGCAATCTATGATTAACCAACACTGACATGTCTCCCCAGCTGTGTTATGAATTCCACAGCTAGGAAACCCCACCCTGTATGCCCCACATGCCATGGATACCTCAACCAGACTACCACAGTCGACAGAACATGCTTGGGTACAGGTCTCTAATATAGACACTGGCATGATATGTAATATATGTTCCATACATGTCAATTGGCTTTCTGCAAGACAACACCAGATGATCGGATGTTGAATTTAACTGTCACCCTGGGGATCACTCAAGTGGCATCGGTTGATAGATGGCCTGCTGACAAATGTCAGGTGGCATGATACCAGTATACCCACATGCCTTACTCTTCTCATCGCTCCATGGACAATAGCCTTGTACACACCTAGGAACACCTGCACCTATGGACCCCAGTACTGACAAATGTGTCAGTGTGTATTACTGAGAATAACAGTGTCTGTGTGTTTATAAACTTGTAGTTGAAAATACTCTGAGGTCCTTCTCACCCACTACACCCCCCATTGCCATACTTATTAATGGCTGCTGCTGTAATTGACGTTAAATGTACCTTGTTACACTCTTCACCCTATGGACTACCTGGATATTGCAGTACTAGCATAACATTGTTCTACAAATGGGTAGATAGGCATGGGTTAAACTCTGAGTCCTGGTAAGTGTGTGTATGTATGTGAGTGTGCATATTTGTAGGAGACAGCATTCTGAGGCCACATTCTCCAAATACAATAAACTTTACCATACATTATAAGGGATAGTGAGGTTGATGACATGAGGAGAGCCATGACAAACCCTCACCCTACTATCCCTGTGGTATGTGCAATAAAAACATATCTATGTAGTACCACTGATCAGATAGACAAGGGGTTGTATTGCAGTCCTGGTCAATGTGTGATTGTGGGTATGTCAGAACATTATCATGGGTTTCAGTGAGTACAATGTCTAATGTGGGGTATGAGTGCTGAGTATACTGTCTTTACACCATGATACCCCCAGTACATGTCCCAAGGTCCACTGTATGAGGACCGCTGTCACTATTAACCATCCAGGTTACTGATTACACTATCCAACCCAATGATGAATGTGCTGTGTGCAAAAACTCTGTAACAGAATGGACTCACTGACAAGGTAGTTAGCACTGCTAAACCCAGGTCTGTTAAATGTGCCTATGACTGTATGTGTTTGTCAATGTGTATATGACAGTATGTTATACTATGTATTGTTCATTAACACCCAGTACATCCTCCATTACCATACTGTACAAGGCCTGGTGATGTTCTTCACTTAACAGGAAACTCAGGACACACCTCACCCTAAAAACTCTGTGGTGTGTGCAATTAAAGCCAAACACATTAGTAGCAATAAGTACCTAGGTAGGGGTTCTACTCTCAGTGTTGCCAAGTAAGTGTATATGTATGTGAAGGGATCTACTTCAGTTTGCAGAAAATATATGTCCCAGGAGATCATTTGTCTGAGAACTAACTAGCTAAAGGTAATATTTCAAAGCAATCATCTTGTAGAAATACATTCAAGCAAAACTAGTAGTGGATCTATAAATGATCTCTTCCCCACAGTACAGCTGTACAGTGATATAGGAGTTGGTATATATACATGGGTGCGGTTGTTGTGGCCACAGCCACCCACATTGGGGATATTGTTGTGGGTATCCCGCCGCTTAGTGTGTTGTTATACTGTACAATTTATGTTAACATGTTAAGTAGCTGTTAATCATACTATGTGTGGTTCTACGCCACCCTACACCCTCCAAAGTGGGGGGTCTCTGCCACCCACACCAGCACACCTATGTTTATCAACTCCATGATTGTACTACATTGGGGAAGAGGACATATACCCTGCTAGTACCATCGTCAATGACATTAAACTGGCGAACTGATTATTTTCTGATGTGATGATTTGGCAATTTGGTCTGGGTGGAATTACATAGGTCAAAATGAGTTCACTGCAAAATGAAGTACATCCATGTGAACAGTAATCTCTGTGTATTGCATCAACACCAAAGCCTGTGTGTGTGTGTGTGTGTGTGTGTGTGTGTGTGTGTGTGTGTGTGTGTTATTCACGGACATTTGGTGTGTGCCACCCAGTACACTTACAATTGTCCACTGTAGAAGAGCTGCTGACATCAGCCACCATGCACTCACCTGTATACAACCCTCAGACCTGGTGGCACATGCAGTAACTGTTATACAGACCTGTTACCTGTGTTCAGCTGAACCCAGGATATGACACAGTCAATGTGTTACAGCAGTTCTACACCCCTTGTAGGGCAGAACAGCAGACCAACATCCTGCTGACACATAGACACCTGGAACACAAATGATACATTATGGAGACTGCAATCAGTCAATGTTAATAACAGCTGTAATGTATCATGTCTGGACAGCTATACATCCTGATGTGTAAGCATTAATCATTCCAGCTGAAAACGTGTTAAACAGCATTACATTGCTAAACCTTAAGACATTCACCCTGTGCATCAGAACCATATCAGCATGCCCCTGCATCGATGGTATTGATGACAGGGATGTGGCACATGTATCATCATATGCACAGGATGTGTTGTGGGTTTGCCAGAGGCCTAGGCTGAGCCGTTAGGTTGAACTCATGTGTGTGGGTTAGGGGGTTCTTTATTAAGTGGGCTGCGCAGATGCAGTGTGACTGTGTTGGTGAAGTGAGTGTGTAGGTATGCACACATGTCTGCCATTTGGCTGCCCTATACAGGGGTTTGTTGGACAGCTGCAGACTGTACATGGCAGGGTGTACAGTTCACTCTCTCTGGCCATGGACACGGGAACTGTTCCTGCCAGGGGTTTCATGGGCACTACCAAGAAAAAGCCCAGATATGGTACTCTAGCCTGATGATGACAATTGTCTACTGGATCTGCATCCATGTTGGGACCAGCCAGGACCATGTGCACATGACCTGCTGCATTGTGGTGTGGACAGCACCCCCTGCAGTGCTGGTGCTGGTACTGCCACTACAGGAGCAGCTGTGAGTTGTTGCATATCCATGTAGACCTCCACCTGTTGGTGTTGCTGACCTACGTCCACATGGCCACCACCCTACTCCCACCACATGGTCTACAACAGACACCACATGGTCAAGGATTCCCACCATCTCACCCAACTATCTATCCAGGACTCTGCAAAATAATGGTGGGCACCTGCAAGATCAGAGATGTTGTCAAGTACAGCAGAATGAGTAGCCCTCTGGAGCCTCAGACTCTGGTGTAACATTCCATACGTGCTTGTGCCTCCATGATGGTTTGAATCATACATCTGATGACACCTGCTGTGGCACTACAGCCAGGGGCATGATGGCCAGCAGCCCTCCTACAAGCACCCCTGTGCCTGTGTGGTACCTTGCCGGTCATCCGGCTATGGCTCCTGTGTACAGACACACTTGCCATAGTCCCCACACTGTCCTGTCCCATGCCACTACCCGCCAACTGTCCCTCATCTATGGTCACTGGTGATGGGGTATATATGGGCATTGTGACTGAGTGCGGGGATAGGGTAGATAAAAGTGGGATGTAAACCGATGGCACAGCTTCAGAACCTGACAACTCTGCCTGTGCCTCACCATGCCTATCATACTTGTCAGAGTCTGTGTGGACACTAACATCAGTTTGCCTGCAGGAGGGACCCTGACCCACTTCACCACCTGTGAGGGGCTAACAAGAAATGTAATTTAAGACCTGTACATTATGGTTTACCTCTATACACACTCACACATGCACACACACACACACACACACACACACACACACACACACACACACACACACACACACACACACACACTCTTACAGGTGAGGTGGGACAAAGATAATACACAGACCTCTCATTACCCAAAAGTCAACATGCATGACATATGGCACTCAACAGCATGCACTGCAGCCATACTCAATCCTTGTTACCAACATTATACATCTCTGTGATGCATAAGTTGTGTTAGTAGGTGATGCCCCTTCCCCTAGAACACGCTGCACCCATGTACACAGTATTGTTGTGCACCCGTACAGCACACTGGCATGTACTGTGCACCACACCTCATGAGTGTATACACCATTGCTGAATGTGTATATATGTGGCAGTTATGTTTGCTCTGTTGCTCACAGCCCCTATGTGTTTGCCTGACACATACCTGGGATGATATGAGGAATGATGTCAATAGTTAATGCCTGACCTCTGATTTGCAGATATCATCATCAGCAGTGCATGTATGAGCAATAAAATCTTATTACACTGACAACTTTCAAAGCTTAATGTGGATATGAGGAGTGTACACACCCTTGTTGACATGCCAGCCTCTTCCATGATATGCAATGGGGCCACAATACTTCATATATTAACATTACACACACCTGATAAGTGACATATGACCTGTCAGTCCAATGCAGTGTCAAACAAATGTGTTAGTTGTGCAGATGCTGAATGAGATGCATACAATATGTGGGTTGCATAAGTGTGCACACCCTTAACACAATGGTTTGTTGCAGCACCTGTTAATTGAACTACAGCAGTCACTATTCCTGGAAGCGGTATAATAGCATGGCCCATCTTCACTTGCCATTATTTGGTCACTCTGCCCTACAAATTTCCCCCAACTCTGCCAGATTGCAAGGTCAGCTCATGTGCACAGCCCTTGGAGGTCACACAGTGGCTTCACTATTGCTGTGGAGTCAGGGTTATGTCTGACACAATTCATGACCTTGACTGTGTTCAGATACAACCATTCTTAGTGAGATTTGGATGTATGCTTCAGTTCACTGTTGTGTTTCACGATGACACCCCTCCCCTTCCTCAGCCTTATTGCAGTTGCTGACAACTATGGGCCACACATAAGTGTTATTTTGCAGTGCTCCAAATTCCAAATGCCATGTCTACCGGCCTAGTTCCTGTTAATGCACAGCAAACCTAAAAGGTTACACTGGCACCAGCAAGGTAAAATTGGGGATGGTGGAGTGAGGTAGAGTGAGGTGTTGCTTGAGCACCACATGTATCTTTATGAATACTGTCTGTAGATTTCAGACTTGGTCTCATGACACCATTACACATTACAACACATGCCTTTGGGAGACTTGATGTTATGCATATGCTACTTGTAGACAGCCCTGGATGATGTTTCCTGTGGAACAACTCTTCCGTCTCATTACCCTAACCCAAAGGGCGCACTTATGCAGATTCCAGGTGATTGTCGACACAGGTACTGCACAGGCAGAACTTGCTAGACATTCCTGCAAGTCCCTCAGTGTTGCTGCATGTTTCTGGGTAGCCTCTGTGACCAGTTTGCAACTTGTGTTGCCATCTGTTTTGGATGGGCATCTATTTATTTTCTACATTAATGTTGTCCTATACTTCATACTCACACATACATGACTATCTGCACTGTTTGCCATGGTATATGCAATGGTGAGGTAAGGCTACTTTTCCCACTTCTGAGGGCTACCTTTCAGATATGGGATCCATTTCATGGTTTGTAAGATGTGTGCAAGCCATGGCTGCCTCTGTTGCAGGTGAGTGGAAAAATGTCATGGACATACTTCTTGGACAGCAGGCCATTACTTGGTGTGACATTGAGGCCCTGTACTTGATGGAAGGTGTGTACTCAAGAAGAGTAAATGCTGTCAGTACCTCACAAGCTGCTTCCACAGTATGTTATTTAGAGTGTGTGCACACATATGCTTCCAGTGTTTGTAAGGTATGTATTCCCCATATTTGTTGTCCTAATTCCATATTACACATTAATTGCTTATGTTAGGATCACATTGCAGGTTGTAAAAGGTGTGGACTATGGTATTGTGATTTGCCGTTGTTTATATCAGGAACAGTTGCCATTGTAAGGATGGTGTATACATTGTTGTAGCCACTGTATAAAGGTAATGTTTCAGACATGTACCTACTGTAGGCCATTTGTCCCACCATTATGTTCATCTCTGTCCACACAATCTTGCACTGATAGGCTGTTAGGTATACTGCAGGACTCTTACATACCCTTCAGATATGCCAACATGGTGACCACTGTGATGCAGTGCAGTTAACAGCAACAATAAGTGAACATGTACAGCATGCATTATGGGTAGGAGTGTTAAATGTGTGCATGGCAAATAGCATGGCCATAACATGGCCAGTGTATTGGCAAACCTGAACAAAACAACTCCATACTCACCAGCTACAGGCTGCTGCCCCAGTTGTATGTCAGAGGGACCTAAATAGTTGTGTGAGAGACGTAATGTCTGTAGCCTCACCTGTGGCATTGGTACAGGGTGGGAGAAGCATTTGAGCACATCAGCAGTACAAACCCATAATAGTAGAGATTATGCACATTTGTTCATTACTACACTGCAGCAACAAATTATCTTATCTGGCATATACATGTAGATACTTTACAGATGAAAATGGAAAAGCAACAGTGGTCTACTAATGTCACCTGGGGCCTTACATGTATGCTGCTCATCCATTGTGTGGGTGACTGGCAGGCAGGTGCCCTAAGGCTGGTGAAGACCTCAGCATGTATTAGTGGGGGGCTGGATGGCATGATGACCACCTGTGGCTAGCTGGTCCCTTCTAACTGTAGCGGCACGCTGACATTTGTGGTGGATCAGATCTGTGCAGCGATGCCGCACCTGCTCATAATTGCGGTTTTGCAGACTGACATTGTTTACCCTGTGGACGAGCTTGTTCCACAGGGTGGTCCTCTCCTGCAGACCTTGGGCCCTGGGCCTGAAGAGGATGGCATGGTGGACTATGAGGTATTGGATTATTGCATCATTTTCCAGGGGTGTGTATGCAGGCAGACATTCCCAGAACATTGTACCTGCAAGACATAAACAGGAAAAAAAGTCAGAGGACCTCATACAGTTGTTCACGTGCACATCAATAGTGGGTATTACTTGCAAATAATCCCGACTGCACCATAACACTTTAAGCTATCATGGCTTGTACATCTTGCATTACACTCCTGGCCCTGACCTGTCCAGTTCACCTAATCTTGGACACTTAATGGCATAATTCACTACACACCATTAATTTCTGTGTAGAGGGATGACAGTGGCCATCTTCCATGTGGCTGGTGTGTGGATGGTGGCATGTGTGTGTTTGACTGTAGTGTGTGATGGAACTGCAACCACATGCCTGTGATGTTCTAATGCCCCATGGAGACTTGCTGTTGTTGCCATTAGTCGGCATTATGTCTATGCTCACCACTGATGAGGGCAGGAGTGTGGGTGATCCCCAGTACTACTGTTGCAGACAGGGTGCCACTGTTCCCACCTATCCTGTCTGATGCAGGTTGCCTGTATCCATGCCATGTGTGTATGAGGTGTGCTTTACCCCCAGTATAAGTTGACTTGTGTTACTGGCTCTGAGACTGCGTACATATGTGTAGACATGGTTGCAATTGGCCTTGGTGGTTTGGATATGTCTGATTTCTAGTCATAATCAACCTTACAGGAGGACACCTGTGAACCTACATGCTTGCTCAGATAGAGGTACACCTGATTCCAAGTTGTGGTCTGCACCTATTGTCCCTGTACAGCCACTATAGCAACCTATTACATGCTTTGTGTCTTGGTGGTGTCTGCCAAGGGGGATTACTCTGTCATTGGTGGAGGATAGTTGTACAGGTAAGGTACTGCAGATTCCATATTGCTACAGTGGATATGAAGTGTACACACCCCTGTTACAATCCATGGTGCTTGTGCAATTGGAACATGACCCCGCAACAGCACATGTCAACACAATCCCTACCTGTGATGTGTCCTATAGCTTGCTCAGTTCAGTGGGGAACATAACCTGTCCTGTGGAAACATATTGGTGCATACTTTCATAGGTGTGTACTAGGCTAATGGCCTGGAGCCTTTACAAACTTTTCCCATAGGATTACCCTGGAATCGTGCCACCTGACCTTAGTTCTCAGTGTTTCTGTCAAGTAAAGCCACTGGAGTGATCCCTGTGGTGAATTTTCTATGTGCCATCCACTCATCAATATTTCTCTTGAAGAGTGCCAGTGAGGTGCTCTGATTGACATGTATGGGAAGTATATTCCATATCATGGGCAGTCTCTGGGTTATGAACCTGTTCCTCCAGAATTCGGGAAGTAATACTCAGTACAGTAAGCCAGTTGAATGTGTGTGCACACCCTTACACTGGTATGCTGTGTAAACACCTGCTGAGATGATTACAGCATCCATTTGTCTTGGTTTGTACTCTAAAGTCATATCACATCTTCACTTGGCAAAAGTTGCTCACCTTCCATGAAACAGCTTTATTTCTTTTTCAATAGAATTGCACAGATTATGGGTCACATTTGAGGTGAGAAACATTTTGACATGACTTCCTGTGATCTCATTGGCATACAGCATACAGACCTGGCATTCCAACAGGGGTGTGTACACTTTGATATCCACTGTATATGTCTGTTGATATAGCTGTTTGTGGTAGACATGGATAGTGGATCATTAGACAGTTGTACACTTCTCTGATTACTACATGATAACCATGCCTACTGTAGTACCCATATCAGTGTCATGGCAATGCAACAATCAGTAGCAGTACACATTTTATTTTGTTGTATGCAGTGTCAGTGATATTACACATGTGCAACATGCACATCCTATTTCCTGGACTGCTTATGACCCATGTTATTACTTTTGTGCCTTTCAGCAGAACATACACATGCATACACATGCACAGGGGATACCTGGTACACATTTGTGTTCTATATCATTATGGCACACTGTATATATAGTCTTGCAGCACAATCAAAGTTCTTAACCTGTTATACCGGGACTTCTGGTCATTGGTTCACCTCACTGGGTGACAAAACGGGGAAGTCCATTTTGATAATGTATCAATATATCTGCCATAACACAAGCATATGTGTAATTGACTACAGATATCTGTCACAACTGTGAACTTTGTCCAGAAGAACACTGTACAGTTGAATGTTGTTAATTCAAGATATCACATGCAGTTTAACACACACATCTGCAACAGTGCTTTACTATTCTCATACCCTATATAAGTATCCTAGATTTACAATACAAACATGAATAATACTCATATTCACAGGTAACATATGGATATAGGCAAATTCCCATTAACTAGCCTAGCAGTGGCACAGACATGACTGTTTGACAGACACTCTAGTGGTTGCCATATGTGAGCTGTCCTTTCTCAGGGCGTACTAGGCTCCTCAGCTGTGACCCAACCAATTCACCTCTTAGAGCATCACATGTGGACAAAGCCTAACATTGGAGGGGGATATATATAGGGACAGATCGTAGATATGCCTATTACAAACCTATGAAGATTGTGCATGATACATTTCACATTACCATGACTGTTCTGAAGGTGATGGTCTCTGAAACTCATGTGTCTGTCATGACTTCATTACTTCAACCTTCAGCTATTTGCCAGACTAATATAGATGTTTGGAGGAACAGAACAAACACTATGATGGCTAAATCCTGACATTCTGTGCAGATCTGCACAATTGACAGGTAACGCCCACTGCAGACATAGCCAGATGCTATGTCCATAGCATTTGTTCAGCAGGACATCATTACAGCAAGTATTGATGGCACATAAACATATTTTATAATCATCTATCCCATTATTACAGACCATTTACTACATTCAATTTCATGCTTACATGTTTCACATACATGGTTTATCTTCTGGTTCCTTCTGTGTACAGGATGTCTTCCTGCTTCTTATTTTGAGGTTCTGTTTATGTTTTTTGGTGTGTGTGTGTGTGTGTGTGTGTGTGTGTGTGTGTGTGTGTGTGTGTGTGTGTGTGTGTGTGTGTCTATCTATCCATTACTGGGATAGAGCTTGTTTGAGTAGGTTGAAGCATGGCTTTTGTAGGTGATGCTCATGTTCAGGTGATGTTCCCCACTTGCTAATTGCATGCAGACAGCTGTGTAGGACTTCCAATAGCCAATGCCATAGCAACCCACTACTATAAATAATTACATCATGTGGGCATTGTCTCTTTACCTTTCCTGTGTGTGGGTAGCAGTGTTACAGACAGCAAGTAGCATACAGCAAGTAGCAATACCTCGTACAACAGGACTTGTGGACACAGGCCAACTACATGTTTATATAAGGTTCCAGACTTAGGGAGAGTGTGTGAGTATTGCTGTTATATGTATTGAATACTGCTAGTTTTACAGGGTTTGTGTGTACATGCTAGTTTTGCATGGTATGCAGTCTGTCTGCATAGCTGTCAACTGTGAGCCTAATCACATGATGGCCAGAGGATTGGCTGTTATGTTTTGTCTGTTCCCCACGCAAGTCTTGTCCCTGGCATATCAGTGGCATTCTCTCCGTTGATTGCTATCAGTACATGGCAACATCCATTTGTGTTTCTGACTTCATGTTCCTGAGTAAGGGTATGTTGCAACCATTCCTGCAATGCCAGCAACTTTCACAGTGTATAACAGCAATATTTCAAATATGGCCTTGTGTTTCACCCTCTGTCCTCCATCTATATACCAGGCTTTGTCCAGATGTCATGCAGTAAGAGGTTGATAGTATGGTTTATCATTATTTAGTGCTGACATTCTTGCTATCATTCCAATGATGTTGTGGACTCCCACACAAGTTGTGTGGTAGGATCCATATATATGAGGGCTGCAGCTGGACAAAACATGTGTGACCCTGTACAGTCTGGATGTCAGTGTATTTAGAACACTGTTATATGCCAATGTAAGACATTTTATGGAGGAGGCGTAATAAATGTTTTTAACCTAGGCTGTTACATGTGAGAGATATCAGCAATAAGAGACATTAAGGTACATGGCTGTACATTTTCACACATTTCACCATGGGAAAAGTGGTGGGATACAGCTTACTGTCTTGCACACAGTTCTGTTTGTCATTGTGATAGTGATGTTTTAAGTTAAGCTTTGTTATGCAACGGATACATTTACATTGTAACAACTGATACTTTCCTCCCTAGGGGTTGAGTACAGAGTGTAATAATAAAAGATGTAATGAGATGTTTACACCATGGGAAGAATTTTAAGGATACTTGCTAGGTTCATATAATAGATGTAACAGTATTATAGCAGTCCATCCGTTTAGAACTTTGATATTGGCTGTTGTTATATTCTTGGAATTTTGGATTGGGCATACCATACGCCTAATTTACATATTTTAAATTAGCATTTTAAACCAAGATGGCAAAGAGTGGAAGCCTTTGGCTTCATATATGCAAATTAGGTGAAACAACTCCACAATTGATTGGTTTAAACCACTTTTTTCCATTTGTGGATTGGATGATCAATTATTGATGCACTATTTAAAATGAACATTAGTCCCACATTTTTATCACGATCTGAGGAAGATTATATCGAAAGCGCTTATTGTGTGTGTATTCAGGGACTTTTATTTCGCCTTGTTGTTTTTGTTTTGTCTGCATTAAACAGATATATAGATTTTAGTACATTTTTCTGCACTTGGAGTTTATTTGCATCGCATTGGAACATTTAAAGGATGCCAGCCTTGGTGAACTTACTGTTGTTGTTTTTCTGAGTACAGAGTGTAAGTGGAGGCTGTTGAACTACCTCTGTAATTAAGTGTTGATTGATTGTTATCTTCAAGTCAAGTGTGTTTTTTTACTGTTGTACTACTTGAAGGCTTTAGACTAGACAGACAAGTATGTTAAGTATTACAGATTACTGTATCATATGTTTTCTTTGAGAGTTGCATTAATCAGTTATTTTGTATTTAAAACACCTAAATGCTATAAAAATGGCATAAACAACTGAAATACTACACAAATAAGCATTTATATGTATGCAAACTGTGTGTGGTGTCATGTCCTTTGCATTGTGTGTGGGTATATGTTTCATGCAATAATTCTCATTTGCAGGAAAGAATCAGACACTGTCCATTTGCAAAGGTGGCAACTGTAGGAATAATGGCTGTTTGATATGCTGTGCACCCTCTATATATACTCTCTTTATATCTATCTATCTATCAGTATTTATATGTGTGTGTGTGTGTGTGTGTGTGTGTGTGTGTGTGTGTGTGTGTGTGTGTGTGTTTGTGTGAGTATGT
Organism: Protopterus annectens; assembly: GCF_019279795.1. Taxonomy (NCBI): domain Eukaryota; kingdom Metazoa; phylum Chordata; order Ceratodontiformes; family Protopteridae; genus Protopterus; species Protopterus annectens. The sequence goes on from NC_056729.1 coordinate 808,081,074, forward strand.
ATATATATATATATATATATATCATCATCATCATCATCCCCTTTTTCTCATCTACATGGGGTTGGGGTATCATATTAACTGTCGCCAACTCTCTCGATTCAGTGACACTCTCCTGCCTTCAACACTCATGCTTTACTGTCACAGATCTTCTTTCACACAATCCATTCACCTCTTTGCTGAATGCCCTCGCTTCCTCTTACCTTCTTCTTGTCTGTCCCAAATCTCCCTCACCAGATTGTCTTCTGCTTTTCGACACATGTGCCCATACCATCGTAATCTGTTTTCTTTGATCTTTTCTGCAATTGGAGTTACTTTGGCTTCTGCTCTTTTGTCCTTATTTCTTTGCCTGCCCCGCAGTGTGCATCCTACCACCTTTCTCAGGCACTTCATTTCCATCACCTCTAGCTTCTTCAACTGTTCTGCCTTTACTGCCCAGGTTTCTGTACCATACAGTAGTACTGGTTGCACCACTGTCTTGTACACCTTACTTTTCAGCTTCTTTGGTATTTTTCTGTCATATACTACACCTGATACTCTATGCCAGTTGGCTGCAGCCCCTCTGATTCTAGCTTTGACCTCTTCATTCAGACTACCCTTCTCCTCAACCACCCCTCCGATATACTTGAAGCTGTTTACCTGGTCCACTATCTTCCCATCTATCTCTATTCTCAGCTTCTTCTGATTTCCCCAATCTGCTGCCATTACCACTGTCTTATCTGTGCTTAGTTTCATCCCATGTGCCTTCAGATTTGCATTCCATTCTCCTATCCTTTGCTGAAGTTCTAGATCAGAGTCTGCCTGTACTGCCACATTGTCTGCATACAGCAGCTTTGTTGCTCTGACCCCTCCAACCTGTTTGCTGATGTAGTCCATTACCAGTATGAACAGCAGTGGGCTCAGAGCTGAACCCTGGTGTACACCCACTCCCACTGGGAACCCCTCAGTGAGGCCAAACACTGTTTGCACTTGAGTCACTGGGTCCTTGTACATAGCCTGTACTAATTCTACCAATGTTTCTGGGACTTCAAACCACCGCAGTACTGCCCAGATCAGCTTTCTTGGGACATTGTCATATGCTTTCTCCAAGTCTAGGAAAGCCCAGTTTGACTCTCTCCTCTTCTCCAGTTTCTTCTCAAGTATCTGTCTCAATGCAAACATCGGGTCAATTATGCTGCATCCTGATCTGAATCCGAACTGTTCATCTACTATCTTACATTCTACTATTTTACATATCCGTTTATCTATCACCCTCTCCAGAACATTCATGCAATGTGGTAGGAGTTTGATGCCTCTGTACTGTCCACAGTTGTGGATGTCCCCTTTGTTCTTGTACACTGGCATGAGTATGCTTATTCTCCAGTCATCTGGAATACGCCTTTCTCTCCACACTGCAATTAGTACCCTCAGGAGCCATTTCTCCCCTAGCTCACCCGGCATCTTTATCATATATATATATATATATATATATATATATATATATATATATATATGTATATATGTGTGTGAGTGTGTGTGTGTATATGTATCACTAGAATGTTTAGTGCTTCCACATTGTACATTCCCTATGGAAGCCTGGCCGTTCTGCATGATATGTTAGAGAAATCATCCTAGCAAATTGCAGATGAGATGGCTTAATGGTAACTTGTTGTGGCTATGTTGTGCAGGGTCCTGGGTTCAAGACTTGCAAGTGCTGGTTATTTTGTTGCAAGGCAGAACAGTTCAGCTATGGAAGAAGGGATAATGGCAATAATTACAAGAAAGCCCTATTTTGGGCCCCTTCACCCCCATTTACAGTGCCTTTGGTCAGATGTTTTGCAGTGAGAGGTTCAGAGTGTGGATCCGATGTCTGAATGCACTACACTTGCACACACACGCACACACACACTTATATATATATATATATATATATATATATATATATATATATATATATATATATAATATATACATAAATATACATATATAAATACATTTTCCCTACTGTTGAATGACTGTGCTGCATGACATGTTTGAGAACACATCACACATATCTGTGGCTTAGTAGTAACTTTTTTAGCTATGGTTTAGAGGGTCCTGGGTTCGCAACTTGCAAGGGTTGATTATTTTGTTGCTGGGCAGAACAAGGGCTGTTGGATACAGAGTGATTAAGGCACTTTTAAGCAGCTGTATGTAGGTTTCTGCGGGTTTGCGTGGTGGTAAGCAATGCTAACTTCCGGTTAAATATGCTTACAGACAGTTATCTCAACAAGCATTGCTTAGATCCATGCAAACAGTCTTAATCCCGCTTACTACTGCTTAAAAGTGCTTACTCTTGCTTACCCCATGGTAATTTATTTAAAAGAAAAGAAAAAAGGGGTGATAGGAAAATGGTGAAAAGGGGGCATGCAGATGGAAGGACAATAGGGAAAGTAGCTAGAGATGTGCAGGATGGGTGTATGGAAGGTCCATAGCTGTCCATTTCTTCTACAGCAACAGTTATGCATATATACTGAATTTGTAGGTAGATTAGGACATTCAAACCCCTGAGAGAGGGGTGAGGACAACAATAATGTGTTGTGAAGCCAATTAGATCAGATTACATGTGTCCAGTGGAGATGTGTGCGAAATGGACAGCTATGTATGGGGCAATATTTTTTCAGGGGAACAGACTGCCCTTTTTTTAAGGTGAGGGTGGGATGTTGTGGAAGGATAATAGGTATATTTGAGGAGATAAGTTGGTAAGAAGACAGACAAGGCAGACAAGACAGCATACAGAGATGGTATATGACACATGTGCGGGGAGTTTGGATGGAGAGGGGTGTTTGGAAATTGGAAGCCCATGAGCCCCCAAATGGAAACAGTGGGACTGTGGTCCCCACCCATGGACAGTTACCACTGCACTTTCATGGCCCCAAAGGTGGCTGTGCTGGAGGCTGAGCAGGAGGGGCAGGCTAGCCCTCTAATTGCACCACACAGCCCTCAAGCTGCTGTAGCACATCTCCAAACTCCCTTCGGAGCTTGCTAAGCACTAATCGTCAGACCGGACTTCAAGTGACAGTATCCTGTCTGCACGTGCTCCTGGGGGGTGCGAGCCCCATCCCCTGAGGTGGTTCCACCAAAAGGTGGTGCAGGACCAGTGGACGAGGCGGTCCCAGGGAGGGTCCCAGATGTGCTGGGTCCTGGTGCCATGACCAGATGAGGTGGGAGAGGTGGTTCTGCTAGGACCGGTCTTCCCAAACTCACTATGGTGTTGCGGTTTTAGAACATATGTGGGTTAGTAACAGTCAACACAATCCAGGATTAGCTATAACAGCATGTATAGCTATTCCCATTAACCCAAATCACCAGATTTGGAACAGTTGCATAGCAAACAGAACACATGTATATATGGAAACACAGTGGCCATTGCAACAGCATGCAGGTTACACTGATAGCAACAAGCCACCAATGGTAGTATTTCAACATGGAACATTAATAGAAACACATTTCAATATTTGTTGAACAATAGGACGTATGTCCCAACAGTATGTTTGGTGTAAACATACCCATTGATTTGTGTGTTTAGATTATTGTTGCAGATATGGTGAGGTGGGGAGAGAGATGTTAATTAACAACATATAGTCTTGCAGTACTCAGAACTTTAATGATCATTGCTCTAATCATTACTCTACAGGTATTATTACAATACCCTATGGCCTTGGTTTGGGCGGTGGTATGTTTGTACACAGTGTATACTTCAACTATCGTATAGCTAAATTTAACTTCTCTTACCTGGTAGACCTGTGGAGGGAATACTTGTTAACACTACCTGACTGTTTCTACACATATTCCCAGATTCCTAGTTGTAATTATGCACATACCTCTCAATCTCTTAATGCACAACATCTGGACAAAGCTTGACAACATGGGGGTACAAATATGGACTTATTTTAAATATTGCGCTTATAAACTTTTAGACAGATGCTAGAGTAACAGGATTTGTTTTAAAATACATTTTCTGAAGGATTTGAAGTTTGACACTCAAATGTATGTCATTATTTGGTGACTACAATCCTGAGATCATCCCACTGATTTGCCAGAAAAAAAGATGAACAGGCCAAAAATATGAGCCAAATGTCTGGACATTCTGGCAAAATCTGTACAGTTGAGAGGTACGATTATGCATATAGCTTACTACCACTCCCAGAATTTGAACCATGGCTGTGTCTGCTAAACATATAACAATTTCTGTTTCATCAGAATGTGCTATTTAGACACCACTCGCTGTTCCTTCAATGTTTTCTTTCTAAGTCTCTCTTGGTTGTACAGTCTGACCTCGTAATTATAGACATTTCTAGGCATATTTTTATGTAGCACAGTGTGAGAAACAGTGGTTGACACAACAGTACTATTCTGATATTAGATGTTGGTGAATGCTATATGTCAGGCCATACAATACCGGAGTAAACACTACCAGTCCAGGATTTAAAACTTTATTGCCAGACAGTAACAGTTTTCTTATCTGAAAGACCTGTGGGGGAATGTTTGTTAACACTACCTCACTGTTTCTACACATATTCCCAGATTCCTAGTTAATATTATGCACATACCTCTCAATCTCTTAATGCACACACTCTGGACAAAGCTTGACAACACAGGGGCTACACATAGGGACATATTTTGAATATTGTTCTTATAAACTTGGAGAGTTGCTAGAATAACATGATTTGTTTTAATATACATTTTCTGAAGGATATAAGGTCTGAAAATCAAATGTATGTCATTATTTAGTGACTACAGTTCTGAGATCATCCCACTGATTTGCCAGAGAGACAGAGGAACAGGCCAAAAATATGATCCAATTATCTGGACATTCTGCGAAAATCTGTACAATTGAGAGGTATGATTATCCATACAGCTTACTACCACTTCCAGGATTCGAACCATGGCTGTGTGCGCTAAAAATGCAACAGTTTGAGCTTCATCAGAGTGAGCTATTTAGAAACTGCTGTCTGCTCCTTCAGTGTTTTATGTCTAAGTCTCTCTTGGTTGCACAATCAGACCTTATACTTAACAACAGTCTTATACAGACATTCCTAGACATATCTTTTATGTAGCACAGTGTGAGTAACAGTGGTTAACACAACATTACTATTCAGGGACTGCAGCACTAAATGCCATACAATACCAGAGTAAACACAACCAGTCCGGGATTTAGAACTTTATTGCCAGACAGTTATGGTTTTATTGAAATATCACCTATATGGGACTATTACTGTCATATTGTCTGGTTTATTCAGTACAACCCATATACAGTTTTTATACTGCCAGGTGACTTTCTACTACTTTATATTTATTTGGTATGACTACTACAAGCAGCATTGTTACTCACCAGCCTTGCGACACAGCTTTTGCAACCTACTGGCATGGGCTTCCTGATTCACAGCCCGTTCAGCTGCAGCTGTAAAGGGAATAGAGAAATATTTAGGCATACCTATCCATCACATACATAGGCTGGACTTTTGTAAACAGTTATTGATATGAATACTTACAGACTGCTGGGACATCACCCTTCTGCCTTGCTTCTTGGACCCACTCATCCAAGAGCTCCCTCTTCCTCTTCTTCAAGCCAGCATAGTGGTGCTGGACCTGCTCACCAGTCCTAGGGATACCAGTGACACTGGTGAGATCATGGGTGACATGGTCCCAGGCTTCTGCTTTATATTGGGAGCCCTAGTACTGGCCCTGCAGCAGTCTCTCATCATTATTTACCAGGAGTCCTACCATGACCTTGGACTCCTGTATGTCCCAGCGCTGCGCCGGGAAGTGCATGCCCTCCCCAATACCTGCCATACTGCCTACAGTGGGAAGCTGCAACCAGTTATGAGCTAGATTCCTGCCTGTGGGGTTTAAATAAGGCCAATTTCCCACCCTTGGTCATGATTGGACACTTTTGAATATGCTGAGCTAAACTAAGCTATGAGCAAACCTGCTTAGCTAAGGTTGGCAGTGCTTAAAGGGGTAGGTTCAGCACTACTTACCAATGGGCAAATCCACTTAGCTGGGCTACTCATTGCTTAGCAGTCATATTTACACAATGCTTACACCTGGTAAGCAGAGCTGTGCAATGCGCAGCATTGCTTATTTTATATTTTATAGACTGTCTGCTGTATGGGATTGATTCATCATTCATTACATATTATAAATTTGTTTACTGTCCCTGACAACCCCAATGTGTTTTTATTACATTTATTCATGTGTGACTATACTGTATGGGGAACTTGTATTTATGTGGCGGTTTCACAACTTTATTAAACTGACACCTCACATCTGGACCTACTACAGTATTCTGGTTAACAAATATATGTTATTTAGTAGCTAATTATAAAAAAAAAATATGTACTGCTTTCACATGTAACATGCAAATTGGCTACAGTAGGGATCAAACCAGGAATGGCTGCTTGCAAAGCATACACTCTAACTTCTACACTATTGCAGTACTGCTTATGTTGCATGTCTCTTGCTATTTAACTTCTTGTGCTGTTTAAGCTGGACTAAGCATAGCTAAGCAACAGGAACACCCACACAGCTACACTTAAAATTTATTGGATGTTTAAAAAAAATTAATTTGTTGTGTTTTTTTATTTGTACCCTTCAGAATATCCCTGCTAATGCTGAGCCTGTTATTCTATCAACTTTCTGCTTTGTGGGATGATTGTCCCTTTTGGCTTTGTCCACATTCCTTACTCTGACGGGTTGGGAGGTGTGCGCTATTTGCTTATGCTACATCTGTTATTCTGTCAATTTTTGGCTTGTTATAGATGATTGTCCCATATGGCTTTGACCAGATTTCTTACTCTGATTGGTTGGGGGTGTTACAACTGCTCCCGCTCATTTTAAATTGCTGAAAGGCAATTCTGGAGTGCAGGGGGCATGTGTATTGTGAGAGCTCTGCTTTCAGCACACCCCCTGCAGTTGTACATGGAACCATGTCTGTTTTAGAGCATGGCAGCACGCCTTCATACACATGCATGGCACACTGCCATGCTGAACAGAAACAGTACCTACCATGCAGGAATAACTTATTCCTGTACGACTGCTTGCTGAATCTGGGGGAGTGCAAGGAAAAATAAATTTAGCTCTCAGGAAGCTACAGTGGTCTTGCTAAAGTAAACAAACAACTCTGGTTCCTGATCAAATCAGTTAAATCAGATATGAGGTAAAAACTGCCAGCCAGATAAAAGATAAATACAAAGCTGTATTTAATTTTGTTAGAAAGTTCAGAAACAGTGCCCAGCACTGCGCAAAGCTAATAAATTATTTCACATATTCAGAATGATGCAGAATGATTAGACATTGCTAATCTACTGGCTGACAAATTCAGGTCTAACTTCACACCTTCTCCTCTGCAATATTCTCAGATCAAACACCTGCAGATACATCCTCCTTCAAATCTCCCAAGAACAAGCTCTCAAGGTACTAGCTAAGGCCAACAGTACTACATCTGTGGGACTGGATATCATACTAGGCTGCCTGTTATTTCACCTGAAACATGACTTACTACAAAGGCTATTCAATATTAGCCTTAAAACAAGTTTCATGCATGATGCATGGAGTTTAGCAACAGTCATTGCCTTGCACAAAGATAGAGCTTCTATGGACTGGATTAATTATAGACCCATAAGCCTGCCAAGTCCCATCTTTAATGCTATGAAAAGGACCATTATGGAACTAGTAAATAGGATATATGTAATCTATAGATTCTCAACCCAAACCAGTTTGGATTAGTCAAGGGCATGTCATACCTGCTTAACCTGGTCAATTTATTTGAGGAAGTCACTGAGGCAATGGGTAAAGGCAAATTGGTGCACAAAGCATGTATAGGTCTTAGAAAGGTGTTCAACACCATCAGAAACTCAGACATCACGGATAAACTCTCCAAGTTAAATGTTAACCCCTATGTAAGTCACTGGATAGCAAACAGGCTCACAAATAGTATCCAGGAAGTAAGGCTGGATGACTGTCACGCCTCTCAACTCTACAGATTTTTACAGAATGTCCAGATTTTTGCCTCAGATGTTTGGTCTGTTTCTCATAAAATTGTGATTTTTTTTGACAAATCTTTGGTAAATCATTGAGGGTTAAAGTCAGAAAACAATGACAGATATTTGAGTTTCAGACCTCATCCATTTCAGAAACTTCATGCTAATGCAAAACCTGTTATTCTATCCACTTTCTAGGTTTGTAAGAGTAATATTTAAAAAGTGTCCCTATTTTTGGGCCTTTGTCCCTCCATTAGTTATGGCTTTGTCCAGATTGTTTGCTGTAAGAGGTTGAGAGGTATGGTGACTGTATCTCCTCCAAAATAACTATTACTAGTTGAGTGCCCCAGGGTCCAGTGTTTGAACCACTCCTCTCTGGCATTACATTCTTGGATGTCAAAGATATTGTTAAGGGTTTGTTACTGACCAAGTTTGCTGATGACTGCAAGTTTGGTGCAATCATAAACCTCCCATAGGCTACAAAGATCCCACAGGAGGGAATTTCTCAAACAAATAGCTGGTATGAAAACAATGGACTAAAACTTACAACAAGAAATGTATAATCTCATCATTCAGCCTGATTATTTTTTACACAGTCTGGCAAAGTAAAGCATTATTTTGAGAGTTCATAAGACCTTGGTTAGTCATTCCTTACTAGAAGTTAACAGTAATTTGTTTTGTGCTTAGCATGCAGACAGCTACTCTTTCATCATACTTTGAAAGCAACATTATATTTAAATATATACTTAAAAGTACATGATTTTCATATTCTGCATGTTTACAAGACATCATCAGAACCTAACCTGATAAATGCTTTTTTTTCTTGTTGTGAAGGAAAGCACATGAACAGTTCTTCATAATGCATTTTGTATTATTTTACTCTGGAAAATAATGCTGTTTCTGTGTTTTATCATTGTTGTTCATTGCAATATGCATTATTATATACTGATAATGTTACATCAAAGCTATAAAGAAGCCTTCAGCTTAGGTCAGTACCAAATAATTAAATAGATGCTATTTTGTGATACTGGGAAGTGAGTGTTTATCATCAAATATAAGCAAGAGGAATATTTCATTTTATTTTCTACCTCTGTAAATATCATTTGACATGTTGTTTAATGGAGAAGCATAATACACTAACCAACATGGTCTTGCCACTTTGATAAGCAGTATTATATTATACCTAATAGACAGGCATTACGCTGAACTATTAGGAAGGGAGTAATCCACCTTATTTTTCATGTTTGCAGTGAATAATTCAGGCTTAGTTAAGATTATGCATGTGATTATGTATGAATACAGCCTACAGAAATCAATGTATGCTATGCAATAAAAAATAATACAGAGAACAGATGCTATTATGCTCAAGGCTAAATGAACAGAGAACGAGAACATAAAACTGGGTTTACTTGTGATATACTAATGTATTCAGCAGTCCATGCACTGCTTTTTGGGAAGCAAAATATATCAGTATTTTCTTACTTTCTAGCATATCCTCTCAAACTCTTAGCTTAAGAAATCTGGACAAAGCCTAAAATAATGGGAGCACAAAGGCCCAAATATAGGGTCAGATTTTAAATATTGCTCTTACAAGCTTAGAAAGTTGCTAGAATAACAAGTTTTGCATGTGCATGGATTTTTTTGAAGACTATAGAGTCTGAAACCCAAATTTATATAATTATTTAGAGATTTAAATCCTCAGCAATTTTCAAGAAAACACCAAATTTTATGTTGAACATACCAAAAATATGAAGCAAAAAATCTGGACAGTTGAGAAGTATGCTCATTAGATACACAGTTAAGACCACACTGATGGATTTCAATACACAGCTGAAATGTAGCTTTGTTTAAGGTGCTCATGGTGCTGCTGAATTAACATATTCCCAACTTTCTAACATATCTTGCAGAGTAGAACTAAAAAAAAAATGACTAAAGGTAATATTATGTACATGGTAGAATTAGTACACAATCTGCATTCAGTAAAGGTAATCAAGCCTAGAGATGCTACTCTGTTTTCAGTATAATTAACATGCACACTTTGACAGAATTACTGCATCCTAACTTTGCTTTTCTAAGTTCAGTATAAATAATGTGTATAAGGAATAAGAAACTGCTTTTACCAAGCAAAGATTAAATGTCTTTTTTTTTCTACATGCATATTGGCAAAGAGCAGAAAGTATTTTAAAGTGATCATGTAAAAGCAATATAAGGCACTGTAATGCTGACTAGAAAGTAGTTCTGCCCATAACAAAATGAATAGAGCTTATAGGTGCTGTTCTGTGCATATCAGAATTGACATGAGCAGGTCATATAAAACTGATTTTATTAAACAGACTTTGAACATTTCAATTCACACATTTATGATTATGTGGAGGGAATATAACATCATTATAAAATGACAAATGAAAAAGCAATACAGAGCATTGTACCACTGAACAGAAAAATGACACGACAGAGATTATTATCAATTTGGATTTCTTTGAGGAAGGAAATAGTAACAGTTTTGGTTTCAGTTTCCAATGGCAAGATATTACTATTGTTAGTAGAGAAATGTTCTTCCCAGCTCTACATGATTTTGACGCCTTATTTGTCTGCTTAATTTTTTGTTGTTGTCACTTTGCTGTTCACTGTTATAACAGTTTGCTTTGCTATAGCTGGCATTGTAAAATTCTTCTTTTTTTGACTGAAGCAGACTGCAGCACTTGCTTATATTTTCCTCATTTGTTAAACTCTTTTCAAATTAGTACACATGATGAGCAGATTATTCTTTGTTACTCAGGAAGATCATGACCAAGGCCACTGTAGAACTATTGAAGGTAATTTCTGAGCTAACTTGATCCAAGTGCCCAAAAGTCTGTTGACCAGAATTAAAATCTGAAAACCAGGAAAAATAGTCAGTTGTTCCTTAAGTGTAATACTTGGGAATTAAATACTTAAAAGTTTTCAATAACAAATCGTTGTATTTTTTGACTAGACCACATTTATTAGTGTCTAAAGGCAGATGAGCACTGTCTTTCACATTTTCTGTTTACTATGTTTACTAAATCAATGAACATTTGCATTTATTTATTTAAATCCATTACAATCAAAAGGAACAAGGTGATGTTTGTGTTTAATTATGCCATTATTCAAATGACCAGTGTTAAGACTTATATCTTGAGCATTTTAGATCTTGTTCAAGGAGTCTTTGCCATCCAAGGATTGCCATCTAGCTGTCATCACTGGTTAAGTGTGGCCAAGCTAGTTTGTGATAGGCCAGGTCTTTGTGCAGGACAGGAGTGATTGGAGAGAGCTTTCGAAAACATGGATAGGGAGACAGGGTTTGTCTTTGGACGAATGAGGTGGCCATGGTTGCAGGGTGGGCTGAAACCCCCCCGTGCTGGGACCCAGACTAATGAGGAAAGGCCAGTAACAGCAATATGCATATTTGGTAGAAGTGATGACATGCCATGTATTAGGTTGGGCCAGGTCAGTTGAAAACACCCTAACTAGGTATGGTTGGACCAATTCCAATAGGTTAGTTAAGTGGGGTGGTAGACCAGTGAAGACAAATAGGGGATTTGGTGGGAGGAATGACGTTGACATGGAAACAGGGTGGTCAATGGGCCAATCAGTGGGATGTGGGAAAAGCACGGGAATGGACAAAAACAGTTATCAGCTAGGAAGGCATGGGCTGATGCTACATGAGTGGATGTAGGCTTACTGGAGCCAATTGGGGCATTTATATTAGCAAGGGGAAAGTGGAGTGAAGGGAAAGGCTTAATTCAATCCCCTGCCCTTCAAAACACCTGGCGAGGTGGAGCATCAAGGGTGTGGGTTTCCAGCGTGTGAGTGGATGAGGCAGACGGGGCATTCTGTTCTGTATCATGTGATGTGATAGGGTCCAGTCAGCTCGGGAAGGATTGCATGCCCTTCCACTGAAATCCAGGGGAACAGCCAACGACAGTGACCTCATCAGACTCACTGCTAAACGTATGCCACACACTACTGACCCATCCTCAGCAAATGAAGAGAAATAAAACTAAAAATAAAATAAAATAAATAAGATAAAATATAAAAAAATAAATAAAATGGAAATAAAAGGAAGAAATAATGAGTGAATCAATACGTTTAGGAAAGAAATTGAAGTATATGTGTGGAACCAGAAATAGGAAAATGTTTGCCAACAAGAGTTTCACTAAATTGTCAAGGGCAAATGTGAACAGGAGAAATAATGTCCCTCTCCCCCCTCAGCCCTTTTCTATCTTTACCACTCCTCTATATTATTTACTGTAAACCCAAGTCAGGCCAGTGTTGTATTAAATGTGAAAAAAAAATGTGAAAAAACTAAATTAGGACACGAATACCTGTTTCATCAAAATATGTGGTGTTATTACTGAGGTTTTCTTGAAAAGATCACAGGGTTTTTTATTGTTATTTAAATAGTGATTATGCATTAAGTTATTGAAAACAAAGTTCCCCTGCACGTAGGGAGTTGCGCGGCAAGAATGAAAATCAAAAGAAAGAACTAAGCCAGCAACCAGTGTGCCATGATATAATAAGTAGTTTATTAAAAACTACTGAAACAACATAAAAAGCTTATGAGACAGACTGGTTTTGGCCTGGATTTAACCTGGCCTTCTTCAGTGTATAATACAATACACTGAAGAAGGCCAGGTTAAATCCAGGCCGAAACCGGTCTGTCTCATAAGCTTTTTATGTTGTTTCAGTAGTTTTTAATAAACTACTTATTATATCATGGCACACTGGTTGCTGGCTTAGTTCTTTCTTATGCATTAAGTTATCCAAGTCATTTCACTTAGACCAGTGCTTTTGTCCCATCTTCATCAAATCTGCTTATCCAAAAGAATTATACTAACTTTAGACCTTTTTAGGAAAAAAATAAATTAAACATAACTATCTCTATCTGTAAGTAACAATCGGTAAAAAACAATATTCATTTTATCTGCTTAAACAATGTAAAACATTATGAAATGTTCAAAAAATCCTCTAGAATACACCAATGTCAGAGAAAAATGAGTAAATGAAAAAATAGATTTAAAATATCTTTAAACCCATTAGGATGTCAGGTTAGATTCAATTCGCATTAAAACCATTTTTTTATTATAGGAGTTTCTTGGATCATCTTTTAATAGTAAGCGAGGTGGTAAATCCTTCTTAAGCTGAGAATGCTGTTAATGGATATTATGGTGTTTAGACAGGGGGTTTATTATCCTTAAGTCTGAACTGCCACTTGAGCTCATTCTTTTTGAGTTTATCATTGCAGTTGCCTTGGAGATCCTCAATTAGTACTTTGTCCAAGATGTGGAAGTAAACTTTGTCATGTTCTGGGAAGTTGGGGCTGTGTTTGGCCAGAGCATTTAGGTGGCGCTTTTGCTTAATGTCAGTCAAATATCTGGCAATATGTGTTTTCAGTTTATTAATAGTTTTGCCAATATAAAATGACTGGCATTTTTCACATTGTGCTCGGTACATGACTCCGGCAATGCTACAATTGCTGTAGTCCTTGCTGTGGACAAATCTGTTGTAGTTGGGACAGTGGAACCCTGTTTGGCACTCATTAACTGGCAATAAGTGCAATGGGGAGGGCCACAAGTGAAGGTGCCCCTGGGTTTATAAAACCCTGTTTCATTCAGTCTAGACAATCGTTCAGTATAATCCCTTATGTTCAAGGGGCACCTTCAATTCTAGTTATACATTCTGCTCTTGTACTCTCCTTTCTCAAGTGAGGCACTATATATTTTTATAGCCTAAGTAATAATAATATATTTTATTCCATAGTATCTGTATTGTTATATCTCCATTGAAGTTTCTACCACCTCCTTTATTCTCCAAATCTTGTTTTGATCCAGAAATGCAATGTCCCATATTTCTATGAGGTGCAAGGTTAAAGAAAAACATGTAAAATAAGGCTGGAGCTAAAAGCAACCCCATTGGGGAAGAGCCTACCTCCATTTCACATGCTTAATGAGCAAAGCCATATACAGCATGCCTATAAGGTTATCTCTGTTTATCCTGGAGACCCAGTCAAAAAGGTAAAACAAGTTAATCTGCCAAGACCAAAATGTTGCAAATACATGCTAAAATTCATATAGTATTTCTTTTCTGACTTATCAAAAGACTGATATATAGCTAGATAGATAGATAGATAGCTAGATAGATAGCTAGATAGATAGATAGATAGACAGATAGATAGATAGATAGATAGATAGATAGATAGATAGATAGATAGATAGATAGATAGACAGACAGATAGATAGATAGATAGATAGATAGATAGATAGATAGATAGATAGATAGATAGACAGATAGATAGATAGATAAGAGGGAGAAACACAGAAAGATAAATAACCCCAACTGTAAAGCATGGAAACCCAAACTCACTGAATATTACAACAAAACTAAGATAGATACAATCCACATAAAAAAGAAAAAAAAACTAAATGCAAAGTCTTGAAAAGGGTGGCCTTCCTGCACCAGTGTATCTGGCAGCAAAACAGCTAGTGTCTTATGAAATTGACCATGCATTTCCATAATCGCATAATTTTCCTTGTAATATAAACCTCAGTGTAATTAAACAGATCACTTCTCTTAAAGGAAAATCACCAAAAATATATTCATCAAATGTGTTACAAACATGTACAGAGTATGTGCATATCTTGTCAATGGACATATATGTTACAACTCCTCCTTTCACAAAAACACAACTGATGGAATGACTAAATGAATCAAAACTTTCAAAGTTAACTATGATAACATATTATGTTTCCCATATGGCACCACATTTTGCTCAACAGAAATGTTATGCTTTAACTGAAATACAATTTACAGTGATTATCAGTCTCACTGAAAAAATAACTTCCTGGATTGACTGTTGCTCTGCCTTTGGAGGTAGACACCACAACTGACTATTTCATGATGGTCTGAGCAGCCTCCTCCCTAAGATACCTTACCATACTTCTATCAAAGGGATTAACAACAAATCAGAAACACCCTTTTTGGATCATTATTATGCTCTCATTTGTTTGTCATGCCATATCCTTTTTAGGGCCATCATTGCCCTTTCTACCCCCTCAGTCATTATTTCCTCAAGTGGATGGGAGATAAGAAATTTACCCTAAGGATCACGTCAGTTGCCCTGCTAGACAAGGGTCTAGGGAAGTAAATATTGTGGGAAGAAATAGCCAGGGAATTGTTATGGTTAGGCTTGTATAGGCCCTAGGGCTGATAGCCTAGTACCAACCTATGTACCTATGAACCTATGTTCATCTTTCTGGATCACTCATACAATCACCGACTGGTACCCTCCACTCTCATTTGTTTCTGAAAACTGTTGTAAAGTATTTATTAATAATATCTATGTGGTCACTAGCAAATTAATGCCTTCACAATTCTAGCACTAGTTATCCAGTTTCTCTCTTACTTTCTTCCATTCTCCTGAACACCTAATAACAGCCTGATTCTTTACCTTAATGTTTACTACAAATTATTTCTCCAAGTTCCTATTTGTCTGCTTTCTAGGCTTTTCATATCACACTCCAGTCTCTGTAAGTGAATTTCCTTTTCCCATATAGTTGCCTTTATTTTCCAAGTAAAATGTAACTATATATACATCCTGGTAACCACATTCTCATACATGAAGACTTACTATCCTGAATATATAGCAACATCAGTAATGCAATTGTCATTTTAGGTAATGTTATCATTTATTGACAGAACTTAACCACTGACTCCTCAGCTTATAGTATATGGGTTCAAACAACTTATTAAACCCCAACCATATAGAACAAATCTAACCATCAAGGTTCCATCCTTGACTGGATACTGGTCTCTAATTCAAAAAATTTTACTAGACACTCTAAGTAACCACTTACACATTTATGTCCAAAGAACTACTAACCACCTGCTCAAAGAACACAACTACAAAACTACCCAAACCCTCTCAGCCTTTACCATCAATCATTCAATAACTCATTGAATACCACTGACTGGTCAACATTAAACCCCCCCCCCCTCTAGGTACAGTAGTGCATCATTTCAAGTCTGTATTTCTTAACATTGTAATAGCTTAGCTTCTGTCCGTACAAAATGAATGAAAATCAGTCATTCTCCATGGCTTTCAAAGCTAGGTAGAGATGTCATGGCTAAAAAGAATAAAGCATGGAAGCAGTGACAAAAACATAAAACCTACTCTAACCTACAACTTTTTAAGCATCTCCATAATCAAGTAAAAAACAAATACTCAAGGGCAAAAATTAAGTTTATTCACTGCAACAAAATAACCAGAAACATAACCCTAGGAAATTCTGATAATCTGTTAATCCATTACTTAATCCAGGATCTAAAAAGAGATGTAACCCCATCTCTTGAAGCAAGTAACTTTAACACCTACTTTATTGAAAGTATTGACAACTTAACTATATACTATACACAACCATCCCCCATTTTCCCCAAAAAGCCCTCTAAGCACACTCCTACAACTCTCTGTTTTGCTAGTACTACTAACTATTCTCATCCTATCAGTAACCAAGCCCTGGCAGCCACTACACCTTTCTTTTCCATTGACCCAGTTGCCACTGCCTTCAAAAAGTAAAAAATTAAACTTAAACCCTGCTCTACTTCTGCTGATGGCCTCCTACCTGATTAAGTTACACTAGCTGCAGATGCTATTGCCTATCCAATTTGTATTCTAATCAGTAGATGTATTATTGAATGTTATGCTCCTACATTATAGAAAAAGTCATATATCATTCCCTTCCACAAAGGCGGAAACTCTGCTGAAGTCTCAGACTTCTGTCTCATAGTTACCCTATCCCAGCTCTAACATTTCTGGAATAAAATGCATATGCATTCATAAATAAATTCTTAACCTTCTCCTTGAAAACCAACTGTTATTTTCTACTCAGCATGGCTTTTGGCCAGCTCCCAGTACCACAACTGCTTTATTATTCTTTATAGAAGTGGAAAATAAAGCTAGGGAATCTAGCGAACTAGTCTCTACACTATTTCATGATCTGTCAAAAGGTTTTGATGCTGTTTTCTATTCTAAACTTCTGCGTCTATTATTTATCCTTGGTCTGTCATCTCCCACTGCCCAGTGGTTACCAGCTATGTTTCTAACAGACAGCAAGCAGTAAGATGGCAAGGCACATTTTCTTTATACCTGCCTAGTACCACTGATGTACCTCAAGTCTCCATTCCTGGCCCTCTTCCCTTTAATGTTATATAAATAATTTCCATGTTTTTTTCTAGTCAATGGTCATGTTTGCAGTATACATATGATTCCACAATCACCTGCTCATTTAATAGTCTCCATCATCTTCAACATATAACACAGGAAACATTTACTTATATTAAGGCCTGGCTTAGCAATGCTCAGCACCTTCTCAATCACAAAAAAAACAAACTTATTTTATTTACTCGTAGAATTCATGCTTTATGGATATCCATCTTCAAAATCCCCTCCTGAATAATACAGAAATTGAATTAGTAAATTACATACAAAACTATTAGGTATGGCTATAGACAGCAATCTTAAAGTCTGATTTCCACACTCCAAACAATATAACAAAACATCAAAGTCTCAGAATACTTTATAGACATAAACATTTTCTACACAGCTATACCAAAGTTGCCCTTGCCACTATATTCCTTTCACCATCTTTCCTGTAGGGAGGTCCAATCCTTACCAACCTTCAAACTACACTCAAACTCAAAATTGATGCATGCTACAATAAAATATCTTAATTTGCAATCAATGCACCATATCACTGCCATCACTGCATCTCTCTCTATATGCTTAAGTGGCTTGAACTTCAACAGTAGTTAACTTACCTTAATCTTTTCACTACTCATAACCTATTTTATAAATCCGCAGCCTGCTCTGCCCATAGCTGCATCCTCTACTCCTACTTCCTCTGTCTCTCCGGTCAGAAGATAAACAGATACAATTACTACATACACCCAACAAATCATCTAGACAAAGCCAATGTTTCAATTCTGTAGCTCTTTCCATGAGATCAAACTCAAACCTGCCTAGCTTCAAGCATAAATGTAAGGAATTTCTATTTAAAATGTGCTCTGCTGTTTTTCTAATCCAGGCCAAAAATTAGTTCTTATCATCTGTACCCTCTTTGTACAGTTGTAATCTATCTACCAGAACACTCTTCACTACAAAACGATTTTCTGTCCACATTGTCCCACTTATATCTGCCAAATACTAATTTCCTGATATCACTGTAAACATCTCCATTCCATTCACTCCTCTCTACCCCTTATACAGCTAGCTCTATTCTTCTAACAGTTTGCTCATCAACCAATCCCCACTGTTTTCCATCCTTCATTCTTCTTTGTACTTCATTATATCTTCAAAATAGTTCAGTAATGTTGTTCTTTCTTACTATAACAGTACCTGACTATTTTTAATCACATTTATCAGAAATTAACAATGATGTATCCCTGCAGTGTAAATAACATTGTACTTATTTTGTATCACAGTTTTAGTCTTTTGTAAGAATTTTACTTTATTTACTGTGTATCAAATGTTGTACATCTTTTTACTTCTGTTGTATGTGGAGATCTTCTCCCTGGAGTTCTGCTTTAAATGGGTACATATTGGCCCAGTCAGACTTTCCCGATAAACAAATGTCAATTAATATTTTTTTCTTTTTTCTTTGCCCTGGCAAACCTATTTTCCGTATTTCTTCAGGTTGTTCTTAGGCTGGATTCCCACAGATCATACATACCGTTCCTGTTGCACTACTTTGAAAAATGATTGTTTCAGATCCCCATGACTGGACCGAGTCTGCTGTCCTATAATGCCAAACCTTGGAATGTTTGGAATTTCCTAGCTTATTGTAATGTGCACTATATTGCTGCATAGTTGCATTTGTCTAGTGAACCTCGAAACTGAAAATGTTTGCCTAATTCCCCAATACAGAACACGAGTCCGAGGATTTTTCCATTCTTCTTTCCATTTTTATACTTATTCTCCTCTATCCTGCTCCTGTCTTGATTCTGTCCCTGCTTCAATCATCATCACTTGTAATTGTACTAGATGATTAGATTTACCTTGTTACAATCACACATTGCCAGTTTCCAGTCCCCAATCTCCTTCTCCCTGTCACACTGTGTCATTAATTCTGCATCTAGATTAGACATGACAGACTATAAAGTGGTTCACATACATTTTTCATGATATAGTTAGATTTGCTGAAATGGTTTCTGTCATAATTAATGTGATTTGGGATAAAGTTGAGTATTGCGGTGATAATATAACATCTTCAGTTCTTTCCCACTAATTTCTTTGCATCAAATAAAATCCTATGTAGATGTAAAGATATAACTAAAGCAATATAAAATATAATACATACACACATAAGAATATAAAACAAAAATCTTAACTGTATTCTTCAAGGCAATATATTTATTGTAACACTCATATGCATCTGTAAAAACCATTAAGCAAATAAGGCTCTCCAGAATGTTGTTATATATTTCATGGATGGGTACTGAAAATGTTGACATCCACTAGGCATGTTGCCAGTGGGAGCATAATAACAAAATGTTATTTCTGCATTATATCTTTTACATTTTTACTTCTGTGCATTAATTATAGTATAAACCAGTTTTATGTTATTTAATACAAGTTAAAATATAATTATTAATATCATACATCAGTACTATTAATTTAAAAATCCTTCAACACTTTCAAGTAAATAGTAACAGAGCTTTGTTATATGAAATAGCTCTCTATTGCCATTAATTTTAAATATAAATGTCTGAGAAACAGACATTCAAAATTTACTTCCTCCCAAAAATTCAGATATCTATGATTATTTATTTACTTTAACTTCAACTGTATTAGATTCTGCTACAACCTTTTAAACAAATCATTCATTCATATACACGCTTTTATTACTGTATGAGCACTGATTTTGATTATTTTCATGTGACTATGATTCACAGACTATCATTTCAAATGGATTTTTGCATTTAAAGGCTGTCACCACTCACGGGTTCTAGTAATTCCTGTTTGTATACTTACTTGGAGAAGACCTTAGAACCTTTGTGGCTGTACTTATACATGTCTTTGCCAAAATCTGCATGCCATCATTTTCTGATAAGTTCTTAATTGCCATGCTACCTGTACGATTTTTAGGCATAAAGTATCTCCAAGAAGACTATTTTACATACAGTGATTAGTAGGTCTGGATTTTAATGACAGATTTAAGTTCTGCACTTTTTATATAAAAATAACCATTTGGGTTAGGAGATGTCTATAAGACAAATAGTTGCTTTTGGGTTAGGAGAGGTCTATAAGACAAATAGTTGCTTTTATATGCTTCTTAGTGGGCACTACTGAATGCAAATGTCTGCAAATGCTGCCCCATTCATTTAAAGGACATATGGCCAAGCAGCTTTCCTGGAGAGACACCAGTATATATGCAAGCATGACAATATCATTCCAAAAGGCTCATTTAGAGGTCAACCAAGTGCTGCATGCAGCACACTTGTTCAGAAATATTCTTAAATGGTATAGTTCATTATAAATACAGACAACAAATGTGAGAGTGACATATACTAAGAAAGATCAGCTACAGAAATTCACTTTTCTTACTTTTCTTACTGGATAATCCCAACAAACATACTTGTTCAGAAATTCTATGCCCCAATTTACTAGTATTGTTTTCTACTTACAGCAATATGTCATCAGTCACCAATACTTAGATATTAATAAATATCGATCAAGACTTTACTGCAAAATTTATATCGATTTGTTGGAATCTACTTGTTCATCTTACAACAGAATGACATTCTTGGCAACTGTAACTCTATATTTAGTCAATCTGTGATACTGTACTTGGGACATAATGAAAATTCCATGCATATGTAGAATAGTATCTCTACATTTTAATGTTGATAGCCTTGCATTATTGCTTGAATACACATCTTGTCTGTGCACTCAAATTTAACTTTTCATTCAACAAGGAAATATGGTGTATCTTGCAATATAATACATTTCCTGCAAAATAAATACAGTGCATGTTAATTTATATTTTTAATATAAGCAAATGGACAGATTCAAAAGAAACAGTCTTATTTGAGGTCTGTCTATTAGGCCAGTGATTACACTAATGAAAATGCAGCTGTCACTTTGTTTTGTTAGCTTGCCCATTTGCCACTTGTATATGATGACAGTACCTAGCCGATGTCACCATGCCAGGTTTTAGCTGTAGCTTTTTTATAGCTTTTTCTTATGGCTATGTATTCTGGTCACTAAGTTTAACATTATCACCACTGGTGTTATTAACAGAATTGATAATGTCTCTGTATGGAGGATCTTCCCTCACTAAGATGAAATGGAGGATGAGAAGTGAGACTAAAAGGTCTTGGACTGGAAGTTATATGCCACATAGTGCAAGGAAAGATAAAAAAAAACACATGGAGTCAAAACCAAACACTAAGAGAAGACAGAAGAGGCAAACGGAGAATACAAATGGCCAAAATTTAGATTTTTTTGTGAACTAGATCAGCCTGTGGAAATCAACATTCTTTAAACTCTCGTAAAGATTTTTTTTTTATTATTACAGCATAACACTCATTGGCAGAAAAGCAGTTACATCCACAGTGTTTAATGGTATATCAAATATTACATATTTTAATGTGTTCCACAAACTTTCAGATAGCTTTGCAAACTATTCACTTATGAAAGGGTAACATGATAGGTTATCAAAATTCATATGTATTTTTTGAAGTCCATAGGTGAATAAAATACCTCTGTGGTTAACCCCCTAAGAATCATATACAGTGGCATTTATCAAACTAGTTATACAAACTTCATAATGTTAAGTATTTGTTGCACTTCTAAATCCATACCTTAGATTACCATATCAGAATTTACAGCTATTGCAGTCATCCAAGTGGTGCATTCATAAACTCAATATATAATTCATACTGGAAAACTACAGTTATCAACCTTACCAAGTATAGTGTCATCATAAAGTGTTAAATTGCAGAATGGCAAGTGTTCCTCTGTCCATAAATTTCAAGGGAATCAGGCATGAATAACCTGTTTAGCTTAGTTCCTAATATGAAACGTAAAAACTCTTGTCTGTGTATATTTAATTATGTTGCTGCTTACTTATTTCTTTTTCTAAATCAAAAAGTTCTGTGTTGTGTTTATTAAAACTGACATTAAAAAGGCAGTGAGATATGTTGGTATAGCTACTCCTGATTTCATAGTGTGCTGAGTAAACTGCAGTAGGAAAGGTTTATAGAGGTGAAAGTATGCAGTGATAGTTTGTTATCTAGGATGCTAATAGCAGCAGAAAGAGACAGGATGCTTGTAGAAACAGTTGTCTTGTGTTGCACATAGGAGAACTAGTTCTCAATGACAAGCACTGCACCCCGAGTTGTGAACCAGGTAATATTGACATTGCTTTATATTATCACTTCAATTGCCTAATCAATAAAAAAAAGGTCTGTTACCATGGATATGAACTTTCCCACCATCTTCCTTTACAGCTTGGTGGATATGGACATCCTGAGGCAATGTATTAACTGCTTCATGTTTATTGACTACCAGTAAATTCTCAAACAAACGGATATGGTATGTGTGAGATGTATTTACTCAATGTCACTGGAGGCAACGTTATCACATAAAAGTACTCCTAATGTGAATAAGGTTGTTAGTAGTACACATGCTACACCTATCCCACACAATTCAAAGCAGATATATAGACCCACATATGCTGAGACACTTAAATGTAACCTTCATAAATCCAAAAGACCTCCTAGATGAAGTACACATAACAAATACCCTCAGCATCCCCAAATGCACTCTTTCAAAATAATACCCACAGCAACACATACAACCACATCTCATGGAGCCTCTATGTATAAGCCCATAAGGCAAGCCACCACACAATCCAACATTGTGGTCATTGGAAACTCCATCATGAGATGCACTGATGTCCCTCTCACCAGAAAGGGTAAGGAAAAAGGCACGGTCAGTTACTTATAGGGTGTGATGTCCACATTATACTTGGCTTGTGTGTTTGTTTTCTCTGGCAAAGCCACAGGATCTACAAAAAATGCAGAAATGTGTCATTATTTTGCCCTTCTGAAAAGTGATATTCCATGCTAATTACAGCACTAACAGTCCTGCTATGCTGAGACACAGTGATAGTGAGTGTAGATAGCAATCTTAACTTTGAACACCAAGTGTCCACACTGGTATTGAAAATCTGTGTTGTGCACATCATAAGTCATGCCATCATATT
This sequence comes from Protopterus annectens, assembly GCF_019279795.1. Lineage (NCBI taxonomy): Eukaryota > Metazoa > Chordata > Ceratodontiformes > Protopteridae > Protopterus > Protopterus annectens. The sequence continues at coordinate 808,104,358 of NC_056729.1, forward strand.
CAGAGCTTAGGATTGTATGACTGCACTGTACACGAACCTCATCAGAACACTAATAGAGTATAATGCTTTGTTTTGCATATACCTCACCAGACACATGCAGCAGCTGGAAAGACCATGGGGGTTTCTCATCAAGAAAACACAGGGCATATAAACCATGCCATGGTGCATGTGGATAGACTAAAAGCCATGTCACTGCAATCTGTATTGTATATGATGAGGTGACTTCTGCCTGGCTCCAGGACAGTCTCCAACCCTGCCCTGATGGGAATAGAGCATATCCATAAATCAGATATAGCTAATGGCATCAGCATATCTGTTGAGGAGAATATGGCAATAGCAATGTCCCACATACTGGTGTAAAAGGTGACTTTTACAAGAGTGCAGGTCATCTTATAGTGGATGACATCAGCAGGCCATGTTGGAGAGAAAATGTTGGAAGGCCTGCATGAAATGGATGTGATGGCATGTGCAAGTATTGAAATACTGTCAGTCCATGGCATTGAAGCAGTAACTGTAGGATACACATTTCTGCTCTTTCGTCTAGACGCCCACACAGTTGACTGCAGTGAGAACAGAACTCCTTCCTATCTAAGCACAAAGACTACACAGCTCAGAACTTCACAAAGCACCACAGCACAGTTTGTTTTCAAGACTACAGGTCAACTTATAGTGGATGACATCAGGTGGTCATGTTGGAGAGAAGGTGGTGGAAGGCCTGCATAGGTTCATAGCATCATAGGTTCATAGGAGGTTACTAGCCTAATGGCCCTAGGGTGTTTAAAATCCTAGCTGTATAAAAACACAGTGACCCTTATTGAGTATAGTTAGATGGTCATTGTTAGCAGAGAGATTTTGTAATCTGCACCAACTGACCCTGTCCATGAGAGACATAGGTGGCACCCCAGGGGTAAATTTGCAATCACTCATTTAGTTATCAAGGTTGCACTTGAATAGGGTCATTGAGTTCACTGCTTCACATATCGTGGGAGCCTATTACAGAGGATTGTCAATCACTGGGAGATATATCTGTCTCTCCAGTATGTTCTGTTTATGTTACACACTAGGTTGAGATCCCTGGAGCAAGTTATTCTTTTCGCATTTGATTTGCAGATGTCCAGCATTTCCAGTAGGGCAGGGTCTGAGACTGCACTGTAGGCCAGGCATACCTCTCACTAGCCTGCATGATACTGAGTACAGTGACAGGTCTTTCAATTTTTCCATGTATGTCATATTTTGGAGATTGTGGATTCTCCCAGTACCAATTCTCTTTATTTTCTTCCGTTGCTGCATGTGTATGATGAGGTACAGACAGATGGATTCATTGTACTGAATCAGTGCTTTGATAATGGTAGAGTACAACAGAACTATGGCATCCCTTGTCTTAGATGTGATGGCCTTATTTATGAGTTGCACATGGTACAATGTGTGTCTCACCACTATGGACACATAATGATTGAAGTGTAGATTGCTATCAACATGTGTTCCCAAGTCTTGCAACACTGTGTTTGAGCTTAGAGTGGTCCAATGTATATTTTAATTAGCAGGGGTACTTCATAGAAATAGTTCTAAACAGTTGAGGGCCCAGCACAGATCCTTCGGGTATCCCACTGGTAAGTGTTCTAGTGATGAAGGTGCAGTCCCCAACTTTGACAGTGTGTGTTCTGTCAGTGAGCCAGTTGGCTATCCATCAGTAATGTATAGGTTAATTCCTAGATGGAAGATTTGCTCTATGATACCTGAATGGGGGATAGTGTCAAAGGCCTTGGATAACTCAGCATTAGTGTTATGTCCTGCTATCCCCCATCCACGTCTTTGGGGCCAGTATACAAGATGCCCACTATGTATAATAAGCAAGATCTACCCTTGACAGAACCAAAATGAGTCAGTTCAACTGAGTTGAAGGTCACCTATGTCCCTGTGGATAAGGTTAATGCTGATTCCTTCCCTAGCCTTGCAGATAAGGCTTTTTAGCCTTATGGGTCAGTAGTTGTAGTTCTGTATGTTACCAGATGATGTGCATTGTATATCACCCAACATGTGATATTAATTTATATAGTGCAGGTGATATATGTGTGGAAAAAGTACTGAGACAATAGGGTTGCAGTGCTTGGTGGGGAGGCAGCACATGGTTGTAATGTAAATATGTGACATACTGTTAGATAGGTCCTTCAGTTTGTTATGTTTTCACATGTGATTTCATGTCATAAACAGGAAAATGACAGTAAACAGCAGTAATACATAATAATATTTACTTTTCTTAGTGTGGTGAGCAGCAGGTTTCCATATGGAAGATACACATTTCCAATACTATCCATGTTTGCGTGTAGCTAAGCAGTGCACAAACCACATTGCTAAAGTCTGAGAGTTAGTGCTGAGTCTGTGAAACACACCTGCTGCTTATCCAACTCTGTGTCAGTAAGTGTAAATGCATTGACACATTTTTTTAGCCCAGATGATACTGGCTTCAAATCCAGGCATATCTAATACTTTTAAATACTTTTAAATAAAAATTGAGAATGCAATGACATGAATTCTTTATAGTACATGTGTTGCTGTGTGCTGGGATAGCACAGCAGGGTTAAGTGGCATTGCAATGAGGTAAAAGCAGAATTTTTCTGCAGCTTACTGTCACTGCACATTGTTGCCTGATGTGCATCTCTCCTAAAAAATGAAGGGATCTCTTGCTTTTTCTAGAACTTATGTGTGTTCAGTGTGTGATTCTATTTTTTGATCAGATTAAAGGTGTTAAAATGGGGTAGATAGGAAAATGGTGAAATGGAGAGCAAGGGGGGATAACAAAGGGAAAGCAGTACAGAAATATACAGGAGGGAGGTAGGAAAGGACCATAGTTATCCATTTGTTTAAAAGTGTAAACTGAAAATATGTGGAGAATATTAACTGAATTTGGACTGTCATGCACCCATGTCTTTTTGATATACTTGGTTTGGTCCAACTGGCTATATATCATGATTGCATTGTGGTCACCCCTTTTTGTGTAGATGACAGTCCAAATTCAGTTAACATTGGAGAGCTATGTATGGGATGATTTTTGTTTTTGTGGGACAGGTACTAATTTTTTCTATTTCAGTAAGAGAAGAATCATGAGGAAGGGATGTTGATATGTCTTGGTCAGGTAAGTTGGGAGTTGAGGAAGCAATTGCAAACATACAAGACAAACAAAAAAAAAGAGGCAGGGGTGCTGAGGGACACAAAAGGCTGGGTGACACCGTGATTGGGATGAGGGTTGGGACAACCCAGACTCATGCCCATCAAGCTTGGAGACAGTGAGACTCATGGCCTCACCCACTGGACTGTCATCACTGCCACCTTACTCCACCGGTGACTACAGTGATTAAAATCTCCTCCTCCTCCTCCTGTGGACCATGAGGACAACAGCCTCTCCATCCAGTGTAAGCATACACCAATGGTGCAGAGCACAACCCTACACACCATCCCTGGCAACTCACAGCAGCTGATGAAATTACCATCTCCAGTACTGCTGCTGGAGGATACCACTGTACCAGCTTCCGAGACAGTACTACCTGAGGGTGCAGGTAGTGCAGGGGCAGCAGAAGCAAAACTGCCAGGTTGGCTGCCAGAGGTGCTGGGCATCAGTACTGGAGCCTGTGGAGCAGGGGCAGGCTGATCCACTGTGGTTGGCCTACCTCACTGTGCTGGGGATCATTTAGTGATGTGGTGCACATGGATGACAGGGAAACATTGTGGCAACACATAGTAGAAATTAAAAAAGAGAGATAAGGGTCAGGTGAGAGAAAAAAGAGATAACATTAATACCATCATATGCGACATACAATGCATTAATTCAATTCTACAACTATTTTATCTGAAGTATTACATTTAAGTGTACATCTTGACAGATACAAACTGTACTACAGAGTGCTGAAAGTAATGCTTGAAATGTGCATATATTGCTCATATTGTGTGTTCCAGTTATACAGATTACAGTTTACAGCAGGGCATTTTTACCACTGGTATGGAGTTTTTAATTTAATGTAAATATTATTAAAGAAATAGTATTGTATAGTTGTGAATTGTGGTATTTGAGCACACAGTCTCTGGCTACAGTGTGATATTGGACCATTACAAATTGTTTATGCTACAGACTAATGCATGCATACTTGATTTTACAGTTGGGATATGCATGCTCAATTTTCTACAACTCTATAAAATACCAAAAAGCTATTTTTAACTTTTAATGCTACAATAACTCTTCTCTTTTGCTGCATACATACTACTTGCTTACCTCAGTCTCTCCAATTGAACAACATGAGCTTGCACATTGATCTCACACTCTCTGGGGAAAGAACAGAAGATCATTACACATACCAGTCTTGCCTATATTAAACTTTCTAAGTCTTACAAGTACTCTCTTAATTTCATGCTAACACAGCTGTGGGATGTCCACATTCTCATATTCTTCCAACCAGTGGTTTAGTGTATCCTTTTTTCTCCTGTGTAGGTCATTATGATGATGCATACATTGCTCTCCAGTGTGTGGGATACCAGTGGCACTGGATACAACCTGTGACAAACTATCAGATGCCTCAGCCTTGTACTGGAAGCCAGAATAGTCCCCCTGCAGAAGCCTTTGGCTGTGATGATTTATCAGGAATCCAATAAATATCCTGGACTCCTGGACACCCCACCTCTGTGCATTAAACATGGCACCTTCCCCTCTGCCAGCCAAACTAGAACAATGGAGACTGACACTTTGCCATCATTTCTAGTTATTACATTTACTGGTAGTGGGCAAACCAAAAAAAAAACATGTTTGCAAGATGTTAAAACAAGAACAGCAGTGCCAAGCAGGAAGGAATTAAATAATTGCAATTGGAAGGTTAATCTGACACTTGGACTTAGTTTGTAAGGTGTCTACTGATGTAGCCTGGAAATATATATTGGAAATTGAAAGGTAACTGTTAGGTGAGTTAGGTTTGCAGACTTGCACTGGGGGCATAAATGTAATGACCTGACACATTGTTTTTTACCTTTCTGTACTGAGAAAATGGATTTTTACGGTATGTGATTCAAAGATAGACATAAGGGGCAAAACATTTTCTTTCACAGCATTGATTTTCCATCTTTGCCACAGAAAAAGTGCTGCACAAACATAGTCAGGAATCATACATAAATGCAGGTGACAGTATGAGCTGTTACACATGTATGTATGTGATCTGACAAGGCTATTGCATATAGATCCAGTTGAGTATGTGTCTTAGGTAACTGTAAAGGCCATGCAAATTCAGATAGAAGAATTATACTTACAGAACTATAGCATACAGTATACCCACAATCATACATTTGAAAACACAATAATGGTGTCTCATCCCCTAGACATATAATTCATATCAGCTCCACTATCTAAACTGTTATAAGTGAGAGTGAATATATTGGAAAGTGGAACAGTAAAAGAAAACTGCACAGAATATCCTGTATTAGAAAGCATGACCATGTGTATGGCAATCTTACACTTACACTTGTTGCCACAAGAATGTTGAAATAACACTTGTCTATATTTTTGCTATAAACTACACTGTTAAAAAGGAACAAAAATGTTGCATACTGTGTGCTACAGCCCAGGACTATCTGTATTGCAGCCCTACACTTACACCTGCTGCAATAGAACTAGTTACATGACATTCCCTAATTTACTAATCATTCTTAATGTCTCTGTGTTAATCACCATGCAATGCCGCTTAGCAGGTTTTCACGGTAACCAACAGAATTAATTGAATGTATCCAGTTTCAATAATTGGCTGTCTGGGTCCTGTCTGCAGGTGTTCTGTCTGCTTCCTGGATAGGCTTGCTGTTCAGTTCACACACTGCCATTCCTCACACAAAGAAGATAAGCACAGGCAAACCTGACATTAATTTTCTTCCATTTTCTGTGATTGAGCTAAGCGGCGCAATGTGCAAACACTGCCATTGCCCCCCCCGCTCCAAAAAAAAAATAAGGGCAAGTAGTTGAGATGTGTCTTATGTAACTGTAAAGGCCATGCAAGTCCAGATAGAAGAATTATACTTACAGAACTATAGCAAACAGTATACCCACAGTCATACATCTGAAAACACAATAATGGTGTCTCATCCCCCATACATATAATTCATATCAGCTCCACTATCTAAACTTTTATAAGTGAAAGTGAATATATTGGAAAGTGGAACAACAGTAAAAGAAAACAGCACAGAATATCCTGTATTAGAAAACCTTACCATGTGTATGGCAGTAGTTGAAATGAGGAAAAGCAATCTATGACATACACACTAGAAAATGTTGGGTCACATGATATATTTCTACATAGATTTAGATTTGAACTCTCACTCCTTGAGAACACAGGAAGGGTGCCTTATGCCTCTTTGCCACACAAACAGCTTTGCAGCAAGGAACTGAATTCATTCTGGATATAGCCAACTGCAGCATCATCTACAGCAATATGAAACCATACAAGTGTTATTTCTACATTTATTATTTTAGATGTAATACACTAAGTGATCACAGAACCAGTTATGACTATTGCTTGCAAATAGCAGCTCTGTCTTACCTCTCTGTGTTTGTTGGTCATGCTTCTCTTATCTGACCAATAATGTGAGACATGCAGTCCATAAGCCATTCTATATCATTGGCCCTAAAATGTGTGAGGATATTAAATGGAAATAATATCATATGCAGTTACTAAAAAATGAAGGGGAGGTTGGATGTTAATGAACATAACCTGTGAACTATGTGCTGCTTACTTAAATTTCCAACCTTATGTCTAACACTTTGTAAGTCTAACCTGACACACCCACTGAATGTGTTTTCCTTCTCCCAACCAGTAATCATTTACAGTTGCAATCCATTAAAAACAAACACTGAGGGAGTGCCTGCACTATGTTTACATCAGCTACATGGGCCATGTATTTGGGATTCAGCAGTTTTAATCAGACCACACCTAATATGGATCTTCACTGTGCCAGTAGCCATGAATCTACAATGTAGAGAAAGGCAACCATGTAGCTAGGAAATTGAATGTGAGGAGACATGTTTATGTGGAGAACACAGAACAGAGACTATTACATTGGGATATATCTGCACAGAGGATTACTGAACTTGAGAATGTATGTTTGCATTTTGTCAGTAACGTACTGCATATGCTGGAATGTAATTAAGAAAAATCTGAAGCTCAGGCTTTTAGATTTTTATCTGTATGCATTACTTAGAAGTGTACTGATGCCATGGGCATGTTTGTCAATGCATTTCACAGGTATAAATAACTGGCAATACCTTAAAATGGAATGTTCTGTTATAAATATGTAGACATGTTTCAGGGGCAGTTTATATGATAGCACTTTAGCATTTTAAAGATGGTTTGTTAACAAAATGAGTCATTTGCCTGTTCTTTTTGTGGGGAGGTCAAAGCTCCATTTCCGTTAAGGCACACACAAGGATATGTTGCTATTGTTACTCTCCTTTTTTTGCATCCAGCCTGTTATTTGTATTTCAAATCTCAAGATTTTTTTATATTTCTTCAGTGGGTAATACTGAGGTGTTACCATTTCTGTTTTATCTGGGATCAGTTATTTTGTAGTTATGTGATACTTAGGTGTATTATCCTTCTGTTGTCTTTTAGGACACCTAGGACTGTGTCACCCAGGTGTCTCAATCCTCAAAGAGCACCCTTCATTGATGCTTAAAACCAGGTTGTTGTTAACTCTTTTAGACAACATGGTGTCTTCCTGTTTGAAAAAGAATGGGGGGATATGTCACACAAAATGCAGATTTGACAGTAGATTGTTAATGATGTTAATGCCGTGGGTGGCCATGGCAGGACATATGAACAGGTGCACCATAGGGCCACTGACACGATCGCCATCTTCATGAAGGAGAGCAGCTGCAGTGGGCACTGACTAGATGGGTACCGGGGGAGCCTGCTAAAGAACCACCACTAACACCAAATGAAGAGTTTTTTTTCCCACTGTCAGGGATCCAGACAGCTCCCAGGAAAGTACAGAACACCATGCCCTTGACAATGATGCAACAGTTTCAGGGACAGCAAGCATGTCCCAGGAAGAGCTTCCAGGCAGGCTTTTGTATCTCAGTTGTTGAATACTGTTAAATAATAAAACAATTTATATTAACTGATTACTTCTATTTCTTTTTTTGGGGAGGGGGGACCGACGATTGCTACAGTTAACAACACATTCTGATTGATTAGCTTAGGTTGGAGTTGTCATCCAAGTTCTTCTTGAAAGTATAGTTAATGGACATATAAAGTGGTAAAAGTATTATTCCCTGCATTACTGTTAATTGTGATGATGTTGTCCTTAACTTTTGCTTAACTTCTTCTAGGACCATCTGCCTTGCAGAGGATACCCTCATCTGCAGATGCTAAGCCAATCATTTTTATATCATTACTGATGTGCAATTCAAAGACATATTTTAGTGTGTGATGTTAATGTCAGGATCTTATGGGCTAAGCTTGTAAAGGCCCCAGGTCCATTAGCCTAGTACACACCTATGAATTTATGAACCTATGACTGTTGTTTGTAGTGCTGTACTGTCTAATAAGATAATATCTTGTTAGCATATATTGGAGTATAGTAGTTTGGGTATTAATTGTTCCTGTATTTGTTATATATTATCACAGGTGACTCTAAGAATGGAAGTGTGGGACTTCTATCACCTGATGTCACTGTATAAGCAGACTCTGATTAGGATGGTGGCCAAATAGAGGCACAGTCAGGGTGGTGCAGAGGTTGAATCGGACACTGAGGTTGACATAGAGCCATCCCATGCAATCTCATTGGACACAGCCACTAGGCCTATGCCTACACATTGAAAAGTGAGCCCTTAGATATTGGGCAGGGGGAGGGTGAAGCAATTGATCAGGGAAGTGTGGTTACTGCAGCTTCAAATCTGATGACTCTGGCCATAGCCAAAGTGTGGGTGAGGTGCTACGCAGAAGGGTTGTTCTCAGAGGAGGCCTGCTGTCCATCTTCCACCTGATCCAGGTGTCTCTTCCTGTGCCACTCAATGTATGTGTAGGGCCATCGTGGAGGCACAGGCACATTCCTATAAGTGCTCCAGAGAAATGCTTAAAGTTGTAGATATGGCACAGGCTGACATGTGTGACTGCCTCCACCATGTTGCTGATTCAATGGATCAGATGAATGACACTTTGGAACAAGGGGTATCTGTATTGGAATGTGTGTTGGGAGGGGAATGACATACTTCAATGTGGCCATGCCTGATCATGTTCCCATAGTGGCAGTACTTCCACTGCTCCATAAGTGGGTGAACTGTCCACACCCAGATAGGGCAGGCCATAGGGTCATAGTCCTGGGCATACTCGTGAATGGACTTCATCCAACAGACATAAGTCACATTCAGGTAGCAGCAGTGCATCCGACTTTGGATGTGGCCAAGCCAGTGCAACTCCTGGCAGAGCAGGTCTTGTGCTCAGGGACAACAACGATGAACTGCCATCTCCACCATGCATGGCTCACACCTATCTGACATACCAAGACAAAGAGCTAGCACAGAGCTTGGCTGTGTTCATACAGACACTCACCCACCAATTTCACCTGGAGGATTGCTACAGACACACACACAACAGTTGCATGGCTCAGCCGTGCAGCTTAAAATTCATTTTGTCTCACTGGCCATTTGTTGGTTTATCCAAATGTCTTCCTGCTTCTCTTTCTTACTCACACACAATTACTGACCATTTTTGTCAGCCTAGGCTTCATGCCCCCCCTACACACACACACACACACACACACACACACACACACACACACACACACACACACACACACACACACTCACACACACACAAGCGCGCGCACAACACACTGTGCAAGTGATGATAACTGTGCTATATCCCTGTTTTGTATCTTTTGGATTCGGGGATACATAAGCTTTGTGTCTGATGCTCAGGGTGCATAGCTGACTTAGTGCTTAGTATATATGCATTTGTGATGTTGAAATGACAATTGCACCTTTGACTTATATTGGTCTTAGAAAGTTAGACAGTTGATGACATCAAATTTTTTCCATCTTTATTGTTAATGAGGGCATGCAGTGGCCATCACTACTTTTGAGAGGTATGATTGGATGAATCTTTGATGTCTGAGGCCTACTACTTAAAAATGGACACGTGTAAGTCAAATAAGTCTCTGCTGTCACATGATAAGATAATTTCTGTACAAATCTCCTACCTTTTACTTGGTTATGCTACCAAGTAACAAAATGCAAGGATATGCCTTTCATTCATATTATTACACAATACACTCCAGGTTCAATACTTACCTTGCAAATGCAGAAGTTGCAACAGTTTTAGTTCAGGGCTTACTCTGTCTGATTCAAGCAGTACAGAGCCAATACATGGGGAGTTAAAGGTTGTGAGAGTTCCCTGTCATCAATATTAGTATATGTATGTGCATAGTAGAAAGGTTTTAGACCCTTAGGTGGTGAGTGTGCTATGTGTTGTCTCTTAGCCAATGCGGAGGCATATTGAGCATGCCTACACCTACAGCAGCTGCTAGTTCCCTGTCTGACTCCTCACCTGCATGTGGCTGTGGTGACCTTGGCATTGGTTGTGAGATGTGTGCTCATTTCCCTTTTTGACCCTGCTGAAGCTGTTTTCTCAGAATGATATTGGGTAGCATGGCACATGCTGTGAATATTGCAGTACATGTCCATGGATTGTTCTGCAGGACTCACCTAGATGTATCTAGGCACCAGAACCATGACTTCAGCAGCCCAAATACATGCTCTATGATATTTCTGGTTTGAGTGTGTGCCTCATTATGGCATTCTTCAGTGGATGTGTGTGCATTTCTGATGGATGTCATCAGCCATGGTCTAAGTACTATATCCCCCCCAGTAAATGGCCCTTCTGGGATATTTCTCCTAGCGAACATTTGAAACAGCTGTGAGGTGTGCCAGATATGTGAGTAGTGGTAACTGCCAGAGTTGCCAGCACACATGTTCAAGATAATTCCCTTGGCATTACACACAACTTGGAAGTTAACAGAGTGGAAGCCCTTTTTATTTATGTAGAGCCTTCCCTGTTTCCCAGGTGATGCCTTGATTTCTATATATGAGCAATCTGTGGCATCCAGTACTTCAGGTTAGTGTGCTACAAGGTAGAACTCCTGTATATCTCTGGCCCTATCCTCAGAAATACATGAAAATATATGTGATCAGTGGCATGTTGGAGAATATTTTTCAGGAACTGATGGGGGATCCTGAATGCTGATGCCTGCGACACCCCCAGCATGTCCCCTGTTAGTCTCTGAAAGGAATGTGTAGCTAACATTCTAAGTGCTACACATACCTTTGTCTTCACTGGGATGGGTTCCCCTCATTTTGACCCGGCTCTTACTTGAGGATGACAGAGGTTGCAGAGTTTCTGTAGTTTGTCTCTTTCCACCCTGTAGCACTCTGCAATTTCCATATCATGTAGGTTGTGATAAGTTACTCGGGGTCTGAAAACTCTTCTTTTTCATGGCCATTGTCTATTAGCAGCATCAGCAGCACAGGCTTTAGCCTACGGTACAAACACATGAATTAAAGCAACAGCAGCCCCTAGCATTGTTTCTGTGCAGACTCCTTTCCGTGGCTGTATTCCAGTATGTTTTGGAATTCGTACGAAAAACCAGCACTAAGTCTAAATGGCTGCTTTATAGCTTGTTGAATATCTCCTCCATCATGGATTGGTTAATTAGCATACAATTCAGCTGCTTATGCTGTAATTAGTATGCTATGGTGTTTACCTAGTTTCTGTGTCTCTATACAGCATGTAGAGCCAATCACTGAATGTAAAACAGTGTGCTGTGACATGTACATGGTGTAAATGGACAATGTATGCTTATTGAATCCTGCTGAATGTCTTTTCCATGCAAGTTAATGCTTCTGTGCTCCTGCAATGAAAGGTACCACTGTGTGCCAGCTTTGTGAGATAAAAGCATGACCCCAGGTCACACTTGCATCTGCCGTTCCTCCTCCAAGTGAACTATTGCAATTTATGACCTGTCAACTTCTTCCCCCATAACTGGTGCATCACTTCACTACATGCCAAATCAAACTGACTCCAGAGTAGTTAAATGAACCCAGGCCTCCTAGGCTATACTCAGTACTATACTCTTTACCAGAAAAATTGGCAAAAGAAAAAAATAAACTTGATTTGACTTTGCACTTTAATGAACTCTAGAATACCATCAGCAGATATGAATCTAATTAAAAAAAAATATATATACCAAATGGAATTAGAATGTGTTAACAAATCCATAGCCTTAAGAAAATGACAAACTATGTTGGCTGTATTTCATTTTAATACACTAGTTTAAAGAGATGACGTCTTTAAGTGTCTCTTCCTAGGTAGTAAATTTCACCGTAGTCCTCGTATTTCAGATAGGGTTTCATAACATTTGGCAGTGATAACCAAATGATGACTTCCACATTGTATTCTTTCCTTGATTTAATTACATCTAGGTTTAATTGGAGATGTGGACACAATGAACTATTAAAGCTGGTCTATTTATGTAACCTTTAGTTTCAGGACTCAGACTTACTTGATGACTTGCAGACCCAGACTTCTACTATGATAACCGCAGGTGTTTTTTTAGCATTTTAGTCGTTTCCGGTATTCTAAAAGTTGTTTACATCAATCAATTAATTCAATTTCTTTTGAAAGAAGAATTACTATATTAGTCTGACCATGTACAAATATACAACATTCATTTTCAGGGTGAATGCTTATATAATCATGTTTTTCTACAACATAGGAAGGATCTATTGCCCTACAGATATATGTTTCTGATGTGGTTTTAAAAATATTATTCATGTCATCAAATTATGTCTTCCAATAAAGCATTAAATGTGTGCATATGCCTCTTACATTTTCAGTGATCAAGATTATGAACCACATGCTGTTAAAAGAAAAATTATAGAAATGCACTATTTCTCTTTTTTCTATTAGTACTGGGTCTAAATTTAGATCGTTTTGATGTTAGAGTACAATTAATTATTTTAAGAAGCCTGCATTACTTTAATTGTTCTTTCTTTCACTACAATTTCAATGCATCTTACTGATTCATTGTATTGTTAATATGAGGTGAGCTATGGGATCATTGTTCAAGAAATTTCTACACGATCCTCAAATGGTCACATTAATAAATGCAGAGATGACAAAGATCCTCACTTGTTAAAAGTTTCACTGGGAAATGTCATGTCCGAAAAATAATCAAAGCTTTCAATGGAAAATATGGGCCTTGCATAGTTATTTCCAAAAGAAAGAAAATGTTAGTTTAATTGTATAAGCCAAAGCTGAACAGATGATACTACCCATCCATCTACTCTCTCAGCCACATATCTTGGAGAACGTTTCAGTGGTAACAAGCTAAGAAGAGCAGATCTGATTTCCTTATGACCAATAACAGTCTCCACTTCTTCCTGAGAAATACAATGGTCAGGACAGCATCACAACATCGCATCTCTCAGGAGGAATTGGAGACTGTTGCTGGTCATAAGGACATGAGCTGTCCTGGGGCTTCCTTCCTGAGAACAATGACTGGTATAACTCCCATAGGCAATGCCCTAAGTGGAACTGCACAAATAATCACAACTTGCTCCTGTCAGTCTTGAGGATCAGTGGTTCCAGTCAGAGATCCGCCTGGAATGCAAAGTTCCTTAATTTGTCAAAGGGACTAAACCAATCAACTTTTCAAAGGGACTTCATCTGTACCACTGTATCTGAAATTACATAATTTTGGGATCTACTCAAAATTTATACAGAGCAACTGCTGCTCCCACCCACTGGTCAATCATTCAATTCATTCTATCTTCTTGCATGAATAAAATCCCCCAAGATTTTTAAACTTGCCCACTTAAAGTAGTTGCTTTCTTCTTCCTAAAAATAGCTGAATAATGAAATCCACTCTTTTGTGGACGAGAAACATGGCCTTAGGCTTAGACGTGCAGATTTCAATCTTAACAGATTTCTACTGAACAATAAACTGTTCCAGTGCATTTATTTATTAATTTATTATTAACTATTTGTTAACCAGGTAAGTGGATTGTTGGTTGACCCTTTTCAGCCATGACCCAAGCTCAAAGAGCAGAAAATGCATAATGGTCTTTCAATCAACAATATTATATACAAATGTGTACGTAGCAAAATTCAGAACATAGTAAGACTGAAAGCAAATAGGATAATGTTAAAAGATCTGGTCAGAGTGCATTGAGAAAAAAATATGTATGCAATATGCAAAGGTAAGGCTTGAATAAAATACAGTGCAATCATAATATGATAAATACACTCCTATTTATATCTGAAATATTTCGTATAATAGGCCATAATAAAAGGATGAGAAAAGTTTATAAAATTTATTTTGTTATTCATGATACTGGATGGTAGGTTACATAAATATTGTCATGGTAGCAGCTGCAGGTAGACTCAGTAAAGAAATTGCTCTTTAAGTGCATCTTTGACGCTATTAATGATTTCTAAGTTTTTATGTCTGTAGGCAGGTGGTTCCAGGTAGCAGGTCCCAGTCTAAAGAAGTCTGTCTCACCTACAACGATTTTAAATGGAGAGCATACTAGACAGAAACTTTTGTCCTGTGTATGTCTGAGTACATTAGGGTTGTCTTGTAAAGGTAAAGAGTGGCAGTGACCTTGTTTTAGTGACTTGTAAATTAAAGTATTTGAAGAAAAATGGCCCTATAAGGCACTAAAGTCCATTTGGAATTGTTTAGCAAATTACAATGGTGTATATCAGGATCTGCTAATAGAATGAATCTATAGATTTTATTCTCAGTAGCATATATTCTGTGAGTATTGTCAGCTGAATGCTGGGTATTAAAATACTTTAATAATGGTCCTGCGAGCTGCAGGTAAAAGGAGGTGACCAATCTTGTAAGATAGTTTTAATTGAACAATGACTTTATTAGTTATAAAATCTGTGTGTGTATGTGTGTGTGTGTGTGTGTGTGTGTGTGTGTGTGTGTGTGTGTGTGTGTGTGTGTGTGTGTCTGTGTGTGTAAGGACTGAGTATTAGGTCTAAGTAGCAATGTTCAACAACATTGGGTATTATGTTATTAAGAACTGTTAAGACAATAGGATGGACTGGGGATAATTTCCTGGCAGTGCATACCAAAGGTCACTGTTATTTGAGGCCATAAGGATAATAGCATCTGTAAATGACAGCAACACCTTACATCCCCATCCTAGATACTTGCCAAATATTGTCTGTAAATTATTATGTTATCTACAGGTATGACAATCACAAACTGGAGGGGAATCAAGACACATCCTTGATGGAGTCCTACCCCTACATTAAGTATATTTTAACTTAATACAAATCATATGTTAAGGAATAATTAAACAAATAAGTAATTTTGTGATATTGCTCCTTACAGCAGTAAGCATGTTACTGTATGAGGAAAATCAGTTAAATGCGTTCTACAATTTGCGAGTAAGTGACTAACAAAGGTCAAACTGCTATTAAGTGCTATTTAAATACAGCTAGTAGCTAAGTCAGGGACATCAAACATTACAGTTACAAAACATTTAAATGAAGTTGGTTTAGGTTTTATCTATAGACATATGAATGCAAACCTACACAAGTACGGAAGGGTGCAAGGTCAAACCAAGTTGGGTTATTACTGACTGAGTTACTGGAAAATATATGGATGTAGCAATATATATGTATACATTTCATGTTTATATGAAAATAATATGGTGCTTTTTGAAAAACTATTAATATAGGTGGAAGATTTGTACATCAACAGTGGGGGGCATTTTGTAGTGATTTATAGTGCATATTTTCGTTTAATTTTGACAAGTGTATTCAATATGGAACTGACACAATTGCTGGCAACTTTATTAGCAGATAAAGATGATTTGAATGTATTTGATTAATAAGACCATGGGGGTTGCAATTCTGTTCAGAATGCAACAGATAAAGATTCTTGTACAACAATATTCAGTCAGTTAGCACAAATTATGAGAGAACTTAGGTCTCATTTATGGCACTTAAGGCTTTTTAAGGCATATTATGCTAAGAATATTACCCCCAGGGGCTTACAAGTCAGAATGCAACCATTTGTGAAGGGTATAGATGACTTGTTACTTCAGGAATGGAAGGAAGCCAACAGGGGGCATCGATGTCTTTTATAAAAATCTTGATATCCTTTTATAAAAGAAAGATAGTGATGCTTACTAATAGCATTTTAGATCTAAGTGATGAAGTTAAACCATTAGAACATGATGCTATATATGCTGAACAAATTACTATATTGTCGAAAAAAACTGATGTTGGTTGAGAAGGATCTTAAATTACATATGATCTGGAAATTTGAAAGGGATGTCAAGGATTATTCAGGTGGTAAACAATTTAAGTTTAAGAAAACAGTTCAGTTTGTGGGCAATACATTTTCTAATGAAAATGCTCCTAGATGTAAAAGAGAAGGTCTATTCTTAAGAAAACATGGTACACTCCTTCTGATACATCTGCAGATGAATTTTCATCTGCTATGGATACAGAGATACCCACACCTTTACAGTCCTCTTTAACTAAAAAAGTTAATAAAAATGCCCCTTTAGAAAACGAGAAGGGGTGGGTGGAAACACAAACACAGGGGAGACAAGTTTGGATGCAATTTTGCAGGTGTTGTTACAGAAATAAATGATTGTTTAAATGTGCACAATATTTCGTCTGTACAACTTTCAAGTGCAAAAAGTGAACTTCTTAATAAAGGTTTGGGTTTTATACCAAATTTTTTGGTGTCTGAATACACCTTTGCCCAAGATGTGTTATTTTTTTGTCTTACTTTGAATCTTAAGCTGTTCTTTCAGTCACAATCAGGCTCTGACTTTCTGTCATATGAATTTAGGTTTAAAGGGTTTTCTTTTATGCCACCTATTAATAAAACTGTAGGTATTTTTCAAAGTTTGGTCTTGAACGATCTGCATTTTACTTATTATGGGAAAAATAACTGATTTAATGATAATCTATCGATCTATCGAAGCCACAATGGCAGACTTTATTTCAGCTTAAAGAGAACAAAAATTTAGTAATTATCAAGGTTGATAAAGGGGGTGCAGTTGTGGTCAGTGATTGGGATATGTACCACACTGAGGCTTTAAATCAGCTATCAGACACAACACAGATTTTACCAGCAGATGCACTTGGACCCTACTTCTGTGTTTAAAACTAAGATAGATGAGTTCTTATAGAATGCATTACAGGAGGGCATTATATTTAAAAATGTGGTTAACCATCTTACAGTTTCAGATCCTGCTAAACAAATATTTTACTTATTAGCTAAAATACATAAACATTTGAATAAACCTCCAGGGAGGCCGATTGTGTCTCTGGTAAAGGATATCTTACTGAACCATTATCTGCTTTTCTGACCAAGTATTTAAAACCATTATTAATACATGTATGGTCCCATATTCAGGGCACTACAGAGTTTTTAAATATAGTGGAAGATATGCAGATTGAACAAGGGTGGCTATTATATACCTTGGATGTTTCTGCACTATATACGAATATTCCTCATTGGGTGGGGCTTATGGCTCTTGAATATTGGCTGAATAGAGTTCAGTTGTATCCCCCTGGTTTAAATACATTCCTACTATGTCTAATGAAAGAGGTTCTTACCAAAAATGTGTTTTATTTTGGTGATCAATGTTATCTGCAGATAAAGGGGACGGCTATGGGCACATCTTTTGCGCCCATATGCCGACCTATTTATGTGTTATATAGAAGAACAACTCATGTATAATGATTCACATAACATATTTTTTAATGTATGGATATCTGGCAAAGATATCTAGATGACTGTTGGCTGGTTTGGAAGTCGGATTCTAATTATCGACAGGAATTTGTAGATTACCTTAATGAAAACAAATGGGGGGATTCAATTTATGGTTAATTTTAATGCCAAATCTATTCAGTTTTTGGATGTACAAGTCACAATAAGACAAGATGGAACTTTAGAAAGTTGTATTTATAGAAAGTATTCTAAATGTAATACTCTGTTACATGCTTCTAGTAGCCATCCTAAATATATGATTAATAACATTCCTAAATCTCAAGTTTTTAGACTCAGGAGAATAAGTTCGTCTGTGCCATATTTTAAGATACATGAGCAGGATTTGGTTCATAGATTCATGCAGAGGGGTTATTCTAGTAATGTTATTAACCAAGCATGTTGTGCCACTGAAGACGTTTCTAGAGCTTCTTTGTTACAATACACGGTTAAAAATAAGTCAGTTAAGCAAGCGATATGGTTTGCACGACCTTTGGTGATAACATCACACTTATTAAGAACTTGATCTTTAAACAATGGGATGTGTTGTAGATGTATGAGAAACTTAAGGACATTGTACCTTCTTAATGTCTTTTTTCTTACAGAAAAGGAAAAACCCTGGCTGGTTGGTTTAACCACCATAAACAGATACATGACAGCAATAAACATATACATCAGGCTAGGTTGGATGGTGACAGGCTAAGGGGTTGTTTTCCATGTGGACACTGCACATTTTGTCAATTCATAAATAAAGATACATATTTTAGCTCTAAGAATACTTCCAAAGTTTTTGAAATTCTTACATATGGGAATTGTAACACTGATTGGGTACTGTATTTAGTAATGTGTTCTTGCTTGGCATTCTGTGTGGGCCAAACCTCACGTCCATTGAAGTTAAGGATGTCGGAACACTTTAGTGATGTACGCTATGCTAGACAGACTAATGCACTATATAAGTGCACTTTGAAACATGTTTCTGCCCATTTTATATTCACCAATATTGATAGGGTTCATTTTAAAACTGGTAACAAAATTGGATGGCATAGAGTGCTTAAACAAAAGGAACAAATGTGGATTATTAGATTAGAAGCATTATTTGCACCAGGGCCTAATGAACAGTTATAATTATTAATTTAAGCCTTAACTGGCTGAAGATTTTGTATTTAAGTTCTGTGAGGAGTTGAATTTAATAGACACTGATGAAAGGTTAGGGCTGAAACGGGTATGTCATTCTGAATTTTCCATGTGGTTCATTGTGCTTAATATTTATTAAATTATAGTTGGAAGCTGTTTTGGGTGCTGGCTTTTTGTGTTGTTCTATAGACATGTCAGCCTGCATCAAGTAAAACCCTACCAAAATCAAGCCTGTGGTTGCATGGGGGATTTGGTAAGATTTATACATTCTGCTTGTTCTTCATATTCACATTCTTGCAAAACCCTCTTCCCTTAATATTTGTGCTGCAGCACTATAAGATGCTACTTATTTAGTACATGTGGTTGTATATATAACATACAAGATATTCCTCACTTAACCTTAGTTCTGGTCTTTCAAATGTTTCCTATTGCTTCATCGGGAAACTAGGCTGCTCCTGATGTATACCGTCATGGCCTGGGGTATCTGTCCGGCCTAGTCTTCCAAGCCAGTGTTCCCAGGCATAATGTAATTTTATACATTTAACAAATACCAACACTCTGGATTCCACGTGACACATAGCTATAGACCAAGCTCCTCCTACTGCAGTATGTTTTATATGTTGAACTGTATGGATGAGACCCAAGCCTTGTTGATTTTATTTTTTAGTAGCCTATTACAACACTTTTAGGGCTGAAAATATACTAAGGACTGTGCCAGACTCTTAAAAGTATTATTGAAACAAATGAAATTACCACTGACCCTAGGACAAGGATGCTTTTGGTGAGTACAGGGCACATTTCTCTTCAGAAATTAATCTTAAAACATGTATGTCATGATCAACGATTTTGTGGTACATTAGCTGCCTGTAAGAATTTCCCATAAAGAAATTTGGGTGTTTTAGTATGTATAAAAGACTTTCGGCTTTTCGCGGTTAGGGGTCGCCACAGCAGATCACTGATCCTCGATTGATTGACAATGGATTTTTACAGTGTCGGGTTGCCATCCTGGTACCCAACCTTCACAAAAGGTACACACATTTGTGCACCTACCTGCATGTCTTTAAAGTTCACTCGACCGGAGGGAGTATTTTCTTTATTAGTGTTAGAGCATTACTCCCACTACAAAAACATGTCAGGTACTTAAAGTTTCATAATGCTACATTTAAGAGAAAAGGCAATATGGTAGTCATGCTGTCACAGGGAAAGTAACAATAACACTGTTCACATCACTGAAAATATATAACTATAGGAAATACTTTTCTATATTTTAATTAAAAAAAAATCAAGTGCAAAATATTACCATTCTGAAAATGGAGACATACCATATTCTGAAATACTGTGGAGTGTTCATGAGAACTGTGGCATAAATGCCCAGATATCCTCAGGATCTCTATCAGAAATGAACAAAGTGTTTGGCTACAAGTAACAAAAAAAAAGAAAGAAAATGTCAGACTTATCATACTGGAATAATAACAAGCTGTTGAATCCCAAATGGTCGTCATTTAACTGGGGTTATTGAGATGTGCTCTGAAATTCAGTGAGTGAAGTGGGTTCATAAAAAAACACAAAATATTCCTAAATGTTTCATGGTCAGAACAAAAGGTTCCTGCAAGCAATTTTATGTTCTGTACAGAAAAACGAATAAATGTATTTACACTGGAAATGCTGAAGACCGTTAGCAACAGTGTTCATCTAAGTAATTTGTCCAGCATTCAGAAGAATACTGACAAGGAAGCAGATCAATATTTTAAAGAAAATAGCTGTCAGTGCCTTATTTTTATTGTATCATATATTTGCTCATTGTTGTGCTAATGTTACATAATAATGCCACTTGGGTATTGAACATGTCAAGAGCACAGCTCATTTTCTAGTTTATGAACTCACAAAGTGAACATATTGGCAATAAAACTCTGCAGTTAGTGTAGCAAGCTCCAAACTATCTTGCCTACACCAATCTGATGTTCTTGCTCTTCACCTGGGTATTGTCTGAATGTAAGTGCTGCACATAATGTGCCCAAATCTCCCTGACCATGGAACATAAGCAAGAACAATCTCTTTTGTATATTCCCTACCAATTAAACTAAAAATCTTTAGCTACTTATAAAGCAGGGCACACACACTTTTTCTTACAGATGTGTTCATTTTAATCCAGTGTATTTAACAGGAAGTACGGAAGTCTGTTTAAACTTTAAATGTCTTTTTTTAAACACCTTTATTGAATTATCACTTGTGACACAGGCAAATTTAAATTTATACAAAAGTAATCAAACTGTATTAAATTAACATTAACAAACATTATACTTCACATATATTGCTATATATCATATAACCTAAGGGAAATTACATAAATTATTCAATTCCTGCCCCTTTTCTTAAATAAGAAACATCATTATTAAACCATCACTTATGACATAAGCAATCATACTTTTAGATAAACAAACAAGCCTAGTTGCAAGCATTTTACATCACAAACCATACTGGCACACTCCCATTTGCAAACATTATACATCACTTATAATTTAACCAATCATTTTCAGTCAAACATAATCCCCCGGATTCTGCAAGCCTTGCACGGCATACAGGATTAGTGCAGGAGCTCCAGCAGGCAATATGTCTGCAATACGATCCAGGAATAACCTGTAGGGGAGTGTACGAGCGCTCCTGCACTAGTCCTGCAGGGACTTAGCCCCTGTATGCAAATTACCCCATTTGCAGGCGAAATCCATGCAAATGTGGTGAATTTGCAATCCAGGAAGCTAGAAACTGGCTGTGCAGGACTAGTGTAATCTGCAGAAATGTACTCCGCCAGTAACGGAATACATTTCTGCAAATTACAAAATGGAGCCATGACAGCTCCAAATAAAGGGTGGATATCATGTAGAAAGCATACCAATGGCCAATTATAATGCAATTAGCATGGAAAACACTTGAAAAAAAAATAAATCAACTTTTATTTTTTTTAGCTGATTTTGGCTGTTTAAGCGTAGGGCAGCGGCGCACAATTGGGATTGGGGGAAAATAAAAAAATAAACCTACAATAAGCATTTTAACTGAAATCACTATTCTGCCATTATACCTAATGGCAGTCAGAAGACAACACATGGCCAGTGAATAGTGGTTACTAAGGGGGAGGCTCAGTGTGGGAAATGTAACTATGAATTAGCAGGCAATCCTATGCAAATGAGGGGAATGATAGTGAATCCCAGATTTCCCCTGCATCCTAGCCAGCTCCCAACAGTGTAAGAGCAGGAATAGCTTGGTGCAAGCCTAAGAGTTAGCTAACATCATGGAGGGGGGGGGGTGTCAGGCATACTGTATGTGGATTGGAGCCCTGTGGCTCAGGTTTGCTACTAGCTTAGCACAGCTAGGTAAGGGGGTGTGTCTAAAGCAACCTAGCACTCTTTACATTGCCTAAGTGGGTGTGCGCACCGCAGGTTTTAAAGAAAAAAAAAGTAAACCAGGAAATAGCATCTCTGTGCAAATTTCAGCACTGTGTTTGTGCGGTGTGCCCCTGGGCTTAAACAGGAAGGCAATGGGAAGGGAAAACAGCAGTAGGAAGGTAATCTAGGAGAACTAGCATATCTGGCAGGTGAAATGTTTCATAATCATCCAATTACACAGGCAGCAGACCAGCCCAGCCCAGAACAGTACTATAAACTATGCAAACACCTCCCCCTCTGTTTTTTCCCATACTCTACACCACCGGTGTATACAAGCAGGGAACTTTTAACAAACAAAACAACAAAATAATAGGGGCTGCAGCAGGCATCATGCTTCAACATGTGGAAGAGGCTGAGGGTGGTGAGGATGTGAATGCTGTCGGCCAACCCACAGTGAGGAGACAGAGAGAAGTGTACAGACCCAGGGTAACCTACCAGGGGCTACATGAGCTGGAGATAGTGGAGTGCTATAGGGTGGAAAGGGACCTCCTACAGCAAATTGTTGAGCTGTGCCAGCCATGCCTGACACACCTAATTAACAGAGGGAAACCCATCCCAGTGGATACTAAGACATGTGCAGACCTAGGAATACTAGCCACAGGTACCTCCCAAAGCTCAACTGGGGATATCATGGGGATTTCACAAGCATCAGGATCCAGAGTATTCCACCAGTCCCTGGATATCATGTCAGCACATGCCAGTAAGCACGTATATTTCCTCAACACCCGTGTGGTGTTGGCCAGCAATATGTGTCTCTTCCACCAAATAGCAGAATACCTTGAGGTAGTGGGTGCTATAGACTGCATGCACATATGCATCAAAGCACCACCTGGTGAGCAGGGTAGGGTCAACATCAAGCGCAAGGGATTCCCCTCCATCAGCTGCCAGGTCATGTGTGATGCCCAAGGCATTATAAAGAATGTGTGTGCTGGCTGCCCTGGAAGCTATCACGATTCCCACATCTGGCATCTGATGCAGCTGTACCAGAGATTTGCCAATGGGAACACCCCTTATGGTCACCTAGTGGGGGATGCTGGTTATGCACTGGAGCTGTGGCTGATGACACCTATCAGAAATGCACACACACCTGAACAAGAATGCCATAATGCGGCACATGCACAGACTGGACTTATAATAGAGCATGTGCTTGGGATGCTCAGGTCAGGGTACTGGTGCCTGGACACATCTGGTGGAGCCTTGCAGTACTCACCAGCTACATGTACTCAGATTGTTATGTTATGTGCATTGCTACACAATATGATCCTGCAGAAACAGCTGCAGCAGGAACAGCATGGGGCAGGGCCACATAGCCCCCACCCACCAATGTGAAGGCCTGCACAGGCACAGAATGACTTAGAGGAGGAACAACCTGAGCCTGCCCCAGTAGGCAGATGGAGGCATGCCCAGTATGCCCTGGCTTTGGCAAAGAGGCAACGCATAGCACATACACTGACACAGTAGGGACCCAGGGAATGACACCTCTCTTTGAATCGCACATACAGTAAAAGGGATGCCAAACATGATATTACCTATGCTCAACCATGTATAGGGAGTGTACTATGTGCATCCAACATAGGCAGCCCTCCAGCACCATCCTCAATATTGGCATACCCACAAGGTAAGTCAATCAACCTACCAGTTGCCGAATGGAGTAGAATGTGTCATTACCTGTAGCAATGGTATGGATGTGAGCATGCAAGGGAATCAGCTGGCTGAACATTATGCCAGCAGATAGTAGACACCCATAGTGGCACCATGAGATCTGTAAAAAATACTGGAGTCACCATAGTAGCCAGTACTACACAGGTAGACAAAACCCACTGTAGGAAATGTGCTGGGTGATGTGTGTCCATATGACTCACACATGCCAGTCAGGGAGGTTCACATACCCAACAGCAGTCTCAGCCAGCAGGTCAGGTGTACACAAACACAAACAGAGGCTGTGCTATGGCCTTTGAATGATGCCTATGGGTAACCTCCTCCCAGGCCTACATAGACAGACTATAGCAGGTCAGGCAGTGGGATGTTAGTTCTGATGGGTAGGAAGTCAGTCACTAATATGTAGGTCAACCAAAACTAAGACCTGTAATACACTGATATGCCTCTAGTCAGCATGATAGGTTAGAATACAGAATGAAATGGAGTACCTGACATACCAGTACAGTCATAGCAAATGTATACAAGTGCCAGGTTTGCCCCCCCCCATCCTATGTAGAAATGTAGAAACAGTCAGGTGTGCCCCCCAATACTGTGCAGACATGTAGAAACAGTCAGGTGTGCCCCTTCCCCCAATCCAGTGTAAAAATGTAGTAACAGTCAGGTGTGCCCCCCAATCCTGTGTAGAAATGTAGAAACAGTAAGGTGTGCACCCCCACTCCTATGTAGACTTGTAGAAACAGTCAGGTGTGCCCCTTCTCCAAATCCAGTGTAGAAATGTAGTAACAGTCAGGTGTGGACTCCCCAATCCTGTGTAGAAATGTAGCAACATGTATGTGTAGGTATAATACCAGTGGAGCACAGATGCCCAGAGGTGGCCAAGGTCGCAGGATAGGTTGTAGCATTTGCACAATATGCAGGTCTGTGTGTGTTAGGTTGGTGTGTGTTTCATATTGTGTGAGAGTGGTCAGTATGTATGCATGTTGAGGTAACACCTGGTGGCCATTTCCCACTACTGTTGATGACAGGGACAAGCCCTCACAACTGCAGTGACAAAGACAATCCTCACCAGTATAACGCATGCTAGCTGTAAGCCATTGTAAATGTATGCTGGTAATGTGTGTCACTATCTGAAAGACTGACATGGCATGGCTGTTGGGCTAGATATACAAGCAGTACACAGGGGAATGTACCCCAGACATACAGTATATGTTGTGTCACTGTGAAATGGAGACACCCTTGGAATTGTGTATACAGGTATACATCACATTAACTGGTCCTATAGTATGGGATACCGGTGATGTCTGCCAAACACTTGCAGATCAGGAAGGAGGTAAGACTGATGTATTGGGAAACAGCAGATGTACCTGCACATGCCAGCATAACTGGACTGCCCCATGCATATCTGTGTGTCAGATGCAAGTAGTGTCCATAGCACACATTCACCAAGCTCATGCAAACACCACCCACAGGTACCTCTCTGGTCATATCCCTGCTGTGGGAAATGGGTACATTATGACCCCATCTGTATATAGCAACAGCATAAGACTGCATCATGCAGTGCAGGTATCCCATGCAGGTGTGTCCCTAGCTGTAGGTAGCACCCTGCCAGCATCCACACCACCTGATCAAGACTGATAGATGTTATTGGCATGAACACCTATCACAACTACCCTGTTGCCCCAGGGGAATATACTGTATGGTGATCTGGGACTGTAGGACTGACAGAATGCAACGGCCTGCCACATCTGGCCTGCAGCAGCATGTAATGACCCACAGGTCTCTGCCAAAGGCCTGTATCTCACAAGTACTGCCAATACATGTCACGTCATGGACACCCAAATAACAACATAACACACTCCACATAAGCCATATGCAAGGCCATGTGGACAAACCACAGTAACATGTCCACCATGTCCCAAGCAAAAGCAACCTGGAAGATGAAACAATAAAGCTCTTTGACAGCTTACTTAGAAGACTCAGGAAATTTATTTACAAAACCACAGTAAAAGATAAATACTCCACTAACGTCTACAATGCGTTTTCATTTCTGCACTTCATCAGATGTTGGCTGGTGAATACAATATCCATTTTATACTGCTGTTTCTTCATTAATCAACCTATCACAATGCAAACCAAGTGATTCATTACTTAATTCCTTTGAAGATGCAGAATGTCAATCTTTTAAACATATTAATATTTGGATTATGCTTTTATATATGGGGGTATGTGTCATGATGTAAGAACATGAAAACACTTGACATTCTGCATAGATATATGCATATATTCATAGATATGTGAAAGAGAGTGTCTGTGACAAGGAGCCATCTATTATGAGGCCTGTCCCACCCACCACACAACCAAATGGCTACAACCACATGAGGTGTAAATGTCACTCACTGTAGACATTAGCCACCGGTAGCCATCAGCATTACAGACTATGTGGTACAAGTGCTAGGTGTGCAACATGACTGTACAAGGAAGTAGTCATCTAGCAGCTGTATACACGTACCTGTGGAATATAACCCTGCGTGTGCCCACATGTGGTGTGTCAACCTCTAGATGAATGGTTTATGGCCCATGCACATACACTGCCCTCTGCATAGCCCTACTGTGACTAGCCTGCTGAGGTCACCCACTTTAAAATACACCTTTGGGAAAGTTGTAGCCCAGTAATCTCCATGGTGTGTCCTAAAACTGTGTACTGCTGTAGTGCGATAAACTAGTTAAGTGGGAGTTCTAACCCCAGACATGGCAACTGTGTGTCTGTGTAGACAGCAATGCTTTTTAGGCTAGTCACATGCACTACAATTTAAATGCCCTACTTTGGCAAGGGTGCTGATGTCATTCACTGTGAAATACAGCTATGAGAAATGTGTAGATCAGTAATCTCTGCGGTGTGTCCCATAACTGTGTACTGCTGTAGTGTGATAAACTAGTTAGGTAGGAGTTCTAATCCCAGACATGGTAACTGTGTGTGTGTGTGTGTGTGTGTGTGTGTGTGTGTGTGTGTGTGTGTGTGTGTGTGTGTGTGTGTGTGTGTGTGTGTGTGTGTTTGTCTGTGTAGAGAGCAATGCCTGTTTAGGCTAGTTGCACTCACTACAATTCAAATGCCCTACTTTGGCAAGGCTGCTGATGTCATTCACTGTGAAATACACCTTTGGGGAAAGAGTACACCAGTAACCCCAGTGGTGCATCCTATAACAGCTTAAAGCTGTAGTGTAATATAGACCCTCTGGTAGGGGGTTCAATTCCCACCCATGGCAGTTGTGTGTGTTTCTATGTCTGTGTAGGGAGCAATGCATTTTAGACTAGTCACACTCACTACAATTCATATGCCCTACTTTGGCAATCCTGCTGATGTCATTCACTGTGAAATACACTCTTTGGGGAATGAGTGTACTAGAGATCCCTGTGGTGTGTCCTATAACAGGTTAATGGTTTAGTGTGATATAGACCTCTTGTCGGGGTTTTATTCCCACACATGGCAGTTCTAGATGTTTTTGTGTGTGTTTCTATGTCTGTGTAGGGACCAATGCATTTTAGGCTAGTCACACTCACTACAATTCATATGCCCTACTTTGGCAATCCTGATGATGCTATTCACTGTGACACATCCCTATGGTGCATATTATAACAGCTTCATGCTGTAGTGTAATATAGATCTTGGGTAGGGGGTTTATTCCCACATATGGCAGTTGTGGATGTTTTTATGTCTGTGTAGGGAACAATGCATTTTATGCTACTCACACTCATTACATTTCAAATGCCTTACTTTGGAAATCCTGCTGATGTCATTCACTGTGGAATACATCTTTGGGGATGGAGTACACCAGTAATCTCTGTGGGATGTCCTAAAATAACTTCATGCTGGAGTGTGACATAGACCTCTCATAGGGGTTCTATTCCCACATGTGGCAGTTGTGGATGTTTTTGTGTGTGTTTCTATGTCTGTGTAGGTAACAGTGCATTTTAGGCTACTCATACACACTACAATTCAAATGCTCTACTTTGGCAATCCTGCTGATTTCATACACTGTGGAATACATCTTTAAGAAAGAAGTACTCCAGTAATCTCCATGGTGCTTCCTATAACTGTGTAGTGCTAGGAGTTCTAACATCAGACATGACTGTAGTGCTAGGAGTTCTAACCTCAGACATGACAGGTGTGTGTGTGTGTGTGTGTGTGTGTGTGTGTGTGTGTGTGTGTGTGTGTGTGTGTGTGTGTGTGTGTGTGTGTGTGTGTGTGTGCATGTGTGTGTGTAGTGGGTTTTCCAAATTCTTGATATGGTGGCCATACAGGGATAAAAGATGTGAAATAGTCGAGAGGCTGAGGTGCAAATCCATACCCCTACATGTGACATCAAGGCCAGGTGAACAAAGTTAGCAACCCTTGTATTACCCAGAGAACACTCTCAAACCATGTCTCATACACACACATACTTGCTTAGGCAACAGCCGCTATGTTGGTAGTACCCTGCATATTGCCTACTGATAGTAACCATGGTGTGATTGCAGTGAGCTACAGAGGGCATGACACCCTGTCCACCTTACCTGTGTTCCCCACTGGACACCTGCAACACCTGTGGTGCTATCAAATGTGACCCACAAAAGACATACCATGCCTGAAAAACATGCTCTGTATGGACAGATGCCACTGACACCAGGGAATACCGGTATCATGCTGTCAATGTATGTGCAGGATCAACCTGCTGTCCATTAACAGTTCCCACCACATGAGGCCAGGACTGGCACATCTGATGATAATCTGTGTACACAACATGGGTCAGACACCCAGGTACAGTTCCACATGTCACTGTACATGCATGTTGGAGGTGTGCACATCCCAGACGCTGTCCATGTCATGGACTGAGGAACACATACATGGCAAGCAATGCATAGCATTGGCCAAGCACAATAGTTACCCAGGTCACTGGATGGTGAATACAATACCCACCTGTGTGGGCAAATCCAGACACTACACCACTGGGCCACACTACATACCATTGTCATGTGGCCTAATGCTAAGGTATACCCATCACCTAGCCTTGTATAGCCATCTGGCACAGTCGACCACTACACACCCATGAGGCAATACACCCATGCATGTCAGTACTGGTGCCCTGTATCTGTGTGTGCATTGTATGATACCTATGACCACATTGACACTCACTACAACCACCATTGGCATAGTGAAGCATGCTGCCTGATGTCAGACATGTCCACATACCCTTTGCCCATATAACCTTCGTATGACCCCTGTGGTGCATGTGATACCTGAACAGTACTGTGTTGTGGTAATCTCACTAGTGATGAGTTGTATTCCTGGTCCTGCCAAGTGTGTCAATGTGTGTGCATCTCTATGAGAGTGTGGCTGTGTTGACGCTGACACCTGTTCATGCGGGCAGGCACATGTACTACACCTACCATATAGCTACAATATCACTGTTGCAGATGTCACTCACCATCACATATATGTTTGGAGAACTCCTCAACATGTAACCTATGTGGCGCATCCAATAACTGCATAGACATGTGATAGCACTACATAGTCTTCAGGGGTTTGATACCCTGTGCTGGTAGGTGTGTGACACAAACATGTTTAAGTTTTACTCTCCCACCCCTTCCTGACTTATCTTTGCCTCTGTCTGCCTCTCTCACTCCCTTTCTGGTGGATGTGGAGACTTACACCTGTTTTGCATAGGCAGCAGCATGTGTATTTTAAGTGATGCTCATGATCAGCTGATGCCCTGTGCATGAATTGCAGCCCTCCCCTAGCTGATTTCATGTGGAACAGCTGTGGTAACATTCCCATAGCCAAATGCATGGAAACACACTCCAATATCTAGGAACATCATGTTGGTGTTGGGCCTTTTCATTCACTGTGAGCAGGAACTTGATCTGTTGTTTGGCAAACAGTATCACAGATGGATTGGGGATTTACCTTTAACAACATACACTGTGGAAACAGTCCAACACACTTGAGGGGGTTGTACATGACCTGACTACAGACTATAAGTGCTGCTATACTGCATTTGGAGTAATGTTAGTTTAACAATGTGTGTGGATATGGCTGTCCTACATGTTTTTATACCTGTCATGTCAGTGCTATGTTTATGAGGAAACCCCCATCTGTAGGGTCATCTGCAGACTGTGCAGTGTGTGGTGCCTTCTGTTTCATGTGTTACCTACCGAGCACCTACCTGTGAACTGCAGAAGGTAGTGTGAGGACTGCAGTCTGTAGATGGTGACAGCCATGACAGTTACTGAATTCATATCCCTCATAAGACATATGTTGCAACAAACCCTGTTACAACAGTAAATGCATGAGGTTATCACAGCAGCATGTCAATATTGGCCCTGTGTTTGTGCCTCCAGCCACAACTCTGTTAACCTTTGTACATATTTCTTGCAGTAGGAGGTGCATATGTGCTGTACACCATATTTAGTGATATCATATCTGATAACAAGCCAGTGAGATATCAGACTGCTACACATGTTATGTATAGTAGGGGTTATATTTGGTGACATAACCTGGACATTCTGTGGTTGTGTGTACAGTACTGAGGTCCGTGTACTTATGGTGATTGTTGACAGTGTGTGTATTGTTAATATGTACCTTGGCCTGTGTACAGACTGTGGTAGATGTCATTGTTCTTGGTCCTGTTCTATCTGATGTTACATGCTGCTCCACTGTATGCTACCCTATTGGCTTACATGTTTGTAGGGCCAAACACAAACATGTCCCATACCACATACAGGCATTGGACCACATTGTCTAGCAGCCCAGTATATGTAGGTTTATTTATTTATTTAGTTTACATTTGTTTACCGTGATTGTCCAACTGAGCTGAAAAGCCCTTTTTCAGTGAAGGCCCGGGGGGAAAAGTTCCAACATATTATCCAATTTTCATTATAAATTAGCATTAAACAGCAATGTTACAGGATTATTACAAGGCATTAAGTAGCAATACAATGTTATACAGTGTCAGTAATCAGGAGTATAGCCTAACTATTTCAAGATGTATAAAAAGAAATATGTCATTACGATGAGTATAGTTTTTGGGGTAAGTGGTTTAAAAAACACAGTTTTATCATGATGTAATTGCATGAAGGCAAGACTATTACAATAAAATGTTTCTCTGAGGCAATTTGCTTAATAGATTTTAGAAGACAGTAGAAAGAGAAGTCAAGGAAGATTAGAGAGAGCTAGTGAGAAGAGTGAGTTAAGGGCAGAAAGTAGATTAAGGAATGAGAAGTAGGGGATGTTAAGGAGGGAGAGTGCAGTGGCAGGACCAGTGACTTTTAAAGTGCTCTTTGGTGGCTGTCTTAAATTGTTTAGGGTGTGTATGTGTCCTGATTTCTAGTGGGAGCCTATTCCAGCCATAGTCGGGTGATAACTGTACATGTTGCATCCAAATTTAGGCTTTGGTTTCTAGATATGTAGTAGGTCTTGGTTAGAGCTTCGGAGAGGTCTGTTGGGAGAATAATTGGAGATGAGAGGGGATAGTGCTGGACAGTAGGAAGGCTGGTATAGGATAAAATGGATGATCTGGAGCTGAAAGAGAAATAGCTGGTGGGGTAATTCAAGCCAGTTTAGAGGTTTTAGAGAGAGACAGTGATGGGATTTGTAGGTTTGTTGGGCAGCAAATCTAGCTACCTTGTTGTAGGTAGATCTGAGTTTGGTCAGGAATGCCAAGTTAAGATTTGTGAGAATTTGAGAATTGTACATTAGACTGGGTATAAGGTAGGTAAGAGAGAGAGTAATCTTGGCTTCAGAGGTAAGGAATTTCTTGTTGTGGTAAAGGAGCGCTAGTTTTGAATGTGTCTTATACAGTTATTAACATGCAAGTCAGATTTAAGCTGATTGTTGACGGTTACACCTAAGAGCTTAGTACTGGATTCTACCTGAATGGGAGTGTTATTAAGGGACTGTATGGAGAAGGAGGGTTTAATATTTATCAGCTTTTCAGGCAGGAAACTTAACAGCTTTGTTTTTTTAGGGTTAAGGATGAGCTGGTTGTTGGAGAGCCATCTTTCATCTAAGTTAAAAGATGCCTGAGTAGCTGAGAAGAGCTTAGAGGGAGAGTTGACTGTGGTGATGACTGTAGAGTCATCTGCGTATTGCACTAAAGATGAATGAGGACAGGAGGTATAGAGCTGATTAGTAAAAGATATTAAAAAGTAAAGGCTCTAGGATAGACCCTTGAGGTACACCCATTTTGACAGGGAGTGGAGTAGAGAGTGCAGAGTGCCATCTCACTGACAGATCTATCAGCGAGGTAGCTGGAGAACCATGCAATAGTATCAAAGGAGAAGTTGAGGTTATGCAGTTTGCGCAGCAGAAAATAGTGTGAGACAGGGTTGAAAGCTTTTGAGAGGTCCAAGAATAGACAAGAAATAAGTTATGGTTGTCCATGGCTATAGAGGCTGTGTTGAAGAAGGATAATAGAGCTGTACTGGTGCTATGTTTGGGTCTGAAGCTGTGTTGAGTGGATGTAAGCAGATTTTCCTGTTATTAGATACTGCATAACTTGTTTAAGAATATGTTTTTCTAGTACTTTAGAGATTGGGGAGAGGATAGCGATAGGTCTAAAGTTAGAGATATCAGAGTTACCTCCTTTGTGTATAGGAAGAGTGTGGCATTGTTTCCAGATGGAAGGGACTTTAGATTCAGAGATAGAGCAATTAATTAGGATAGATACAAGGAGAGCAAGAGAGTCAGCTGCTAGTAGAAGAAAAGTGGAAGGAATGTTGTCAGCTGATGCTGAGCATGGTTTTAATTTAGAGAGTAGAGTTTTGATGTAGCTAGTAGGTACAGGTTTCAGGGACAAGGTATTTGAGGAGATAGTATTAGAATTAGGTTTAGAAAAATTGGAGATGTTAGTAGTAGAGGAGTTTGGGTTAGGGTTCAGTAGCTTAGATATTGAATCGATAAAATAGGTATTGAAGATAGTGGCAGTTTCTTCAGATATCTTGTCTGGGCATGGATTGGGGCAGCTAAGATTACTGGGATGTAATATTTGGTTAATAGAGTCCCAGAATTTTTTAGGATTAGATTTTGGGGCTGTGGGAGGTTTGTTATAGAAGTCCTTTTTATCATTGTTTATGTGTTTGTTTGTCAGATTTCTTCGTTCTTTATATTTTTGTAAGTCTGCATAGAGCTTAGTTTGTGACCATTTTTTCCATAGTTTGTCACTAGTTATCATAACGGTATGAGTGGCTTTTGAAAGCCACGGAGATATGGTGGACTTAATTCGGACTTTGTGAGGGGGACCAAGTGAGTCCAAGATATTAAGGAAGGTGGAGTTGAAAGCTAGGACTGCTTCCTCTAGTGGGAGTTGGGTAAGGAATTTCCATTTTATTTTAGAGAGGAGGGCATTAAATGTTCCAGGATGGAAGTTAGATAGTTTATGATAAGTGATAAATTTAGGACATTTTGAGAAGTGGAGAGTGAACCTAAGCACTTTTATAGAGCAGTGATCACTCATGGTGTTTGGTAGGGTTTCAGGGTTATGATATTTGGAAGGATTAGATACAAGCACCCAGTCAATAAGAGTACTAGATTTGTGAGAGCTGTTTGTATGGGTAGGTTGGGAGATTAGCTGTGCAAAGCCATATAAATTAATATGAGTATTAGAGTTTGGATTACTGAGAGTGAACCAATTAATGTTGACATCCCCAAGGAGGATAGTTTCATTGGGGATGTGTTGAGAAAAGTATGAAAGAATATTTTCGAGCAGAGGAATGTTGTCTTTTGGAGGAATATAAATGGCTGCTACTATGATACTGGTATGGTCATTTATTTTAAGGTTAGCTGTAAGTAGTTCAGCAGGCGAAAAGGATGGGATAGGTTTCATAATACTTGAAATGGTTAGGTAGTTGGAGTAGAGGATGGCAAAGCCACCCCCTTTTTTGTTTTGGCGATCTATGCAGAGTATATTATAACTAGGGGGAAGAATGTCTTTATCAGAGGTTTGGGCTTTTAGCCAAGTCTCTGTTAGGATGATGACATAAGGGGTCTGGAAGTCTATCCAGGCATGGATTTCACTAACTTTGTTTAGAATACTACGGGCATTCATAGGGTATTGGGTTAGTGTGTGAATGGCACATATGAGGATGGTGTTGAACAGACAATCCATATCCTGTAATATTACACTAGCTTACCATATGTGGATGTGTTCACATTGGTTATGGTTATGGACTGTCACACAGGTGTCTTACTCTGTGCTTTTGACATGCCTGTAGAGCCTGCTATATATGCAGGTACATGTGTATTCCCGCACAGGAAATGTAGGCCAGTGTTGAGCCAGTCTGCCAGTAGCCAGCACAGTGTTTTGTTACATGCCTAGCAGCTTAGTGTACTTACCCAGTGAGATATCATGTCCAGATACTTGCCAGATGTACTGCTGCCAGGCCAGCATAACAGTCATGTATGTCAGACAAAGCAGTGGGATGCTGTATAGATGTATGTCAATAACTAGTGTGTAGTATGTGGCCATGGCACCTCTGTACCAGTGGTTATGTGTCAAGACAGACAGGGTGTGTGAATGCATAACCTATGGGGGCAAATGTATACCATTAGTTACATGTTATACCCATCTACATGGCTGCTAACATCCACATTGTCAGGCTTGGTCTACATGTCTTGCACTAAGGGGTTCTGTGTAAACCTCTGGACTGTGCAGAGTATGTCAGACTGTCTACATATATTGGCCAGTATCTCTGCTGTAATCCGCAGGAGCATTACTCTGCTAGCAGTGGTACTGTGCTATGATGTCCTTAGGATATCTGTCAGTAGCCAATGGCACACATGTTAAAAGCAGATGTGACCTACCACACACACCATGTCTGTGATGACAATCCCTATTACAGTAGCAATAGTCTACAAATATACCTGCAATACATACCTGACATCCCCTTGCATGATGAAGCTGGGACTATAGGGACTGAGGTAGGGCTACACTCATTCTTCAGGACATATGGCGAGCATATATGTATATATGTAATTATCCAGATATCTATAAAGACATATACACATATGCATACATAGATGGATATGTATATGTACATAGCTATACATATAAACACTCAGATATATACATATACAGAGCAATATATGTCTACACATATACAGACAGAGATACATTTGCACATATATGTATGGATATCTACATATATATTGACAGTATGTATGCCAGAATAGATATGTATGCACATATAGTTTTAGATATCTACATATGTACTAACATAACTAAGCATATCTGTACACATAGGATGTGCACACATATATAGCTATATATACATATAAGTATTTCTATATATAAATATATCTATATATACGTATATTTGTGTGTGTGTGTATTTATATATATATATATATATATATATATATATATATATATATATATATGTATATATATATATATATATATATATATATATATATATATATATATATGTGTGTATATATATATATATATATATATATATATATATATATATGGATCTACCTCATTTGGTAGACATTTCATATGGTCGAATGTTCATTTGGTCGACAGTTCATTTATATATATATATATGTGTGTGTGTGTGTGTGTGTGTGTGTGTACATATGAAGAGATGTACACATGACTATATATATGTTGCACTATACAGATGTGTATACAGACATATGTATGGGTATACATGTTTATATACATGTAGACATATATATAAACATATTATATGTGTATAACCATATTCCTGTAATGTGTAAACCTCACGGTTGTGTATACCCTCCCAGATGTATCTTACCATATGTATCTGCTATGTGTACATTATAATAAAACAACATATGTGATGCAACAGTCATATTAATAACAAGGACTACACAATTTAGGAAGTAAGGCCATTGTTCAATACTACTCGATATGTGTATTGACAGCTATATTGGTAAAACAATAGCTGTCTTCATAGTGGTCATGGCATAGTGGTTAAGTGTTGTGATTGTAGTGTACAGGGTCCTGGGTTCAAGACCTGACAGGACTGTTCATTTTGTTTCTGGGCAGAACAAGGGCTGTTTGATACAGAGTGGTTAAGACAGTTTTGAGCAGCTTTAACTGTGTTTGCACGGGTTTGCACAAAGCTAAGCGGTGCTAAGCTATGGGTGAATGTATGGTCGCTTACACAGTGTAAGCTTTACTTACCAGTGTGCAAATCAGCTCAGCTGTTATATTGCAGCAATGTTGATACTTGCTAAGCATGGCTTAGCCCTGGTAACCAGGTCACACCACCATTCTGATAACATAGCAGGGTACTGACATCTGTAATATGTGTATGTGATGCCATGAACAATACATGCGCCTATGTGCTGTCATTAGAGTAGCAAGGGGTGTGAGTGTCATGTGTGGGACACAGACATATATGAGGCCTGTACAGCACTGCTATCCATGTGAATGTGTTACATTCATGGGTATTAGGCCAGGGTATGTGCTGTCACACTGGCATGTAGTGTATCATGGCAGTACTACTATTGACAGTGCTTACTCAGGCAAGAGCAGAGTGCTAAATGTAGTACTGACAACAGGCACACCTGCAGGCATAGCTGCACACTGAGGCCTCCCTGTTGTATCCCTGATGTGTGAGCTATGTCACAGTATATACTCCTTACTGGGTAATGATCCGACATGTGGAATGTAACTGTAGACTATTGTCTGTACAGCACATGTTATTGAGGGCTTCTGACATGTAGTTATGGCATACATATTGTTGTCAAACGTCTACCTGTCAATACACTCCTCCTACTGCATAGCTACTTGCCAAGCTGATGAATGTAAGTCCCTGTACAGATGTGCAGATGGCAGGTATCCAGCTGGGATATGTACAGGCAACCTAAGCTTAACTGACACTGACATGTCTGCCCTGCTGTGTAAGAACTGGCACATATAGGAGATGTCACTCTGTATGCACCACATGCCACAGGTGCCTCCACTACACTACCACAGTCAACAGAACATGCTTGGATACATTTCTCCATCACAGCCACTAACCATGTGTTGTAATGCATGTTGTATACATGTCAACTTGATCACCTCAGTGGCCATGTGCAGGATGCACCTGGAAGATTGGCTGATGCATGTCATTCTCACCCTGAGGGTCACCACAGTAGTGTCTGTCAATAGATTGCCTACTGCCAACTGACAGGTGGCAGGATACCACTGTACACACAACCACTACACAACCCATCTCTCTTTGGACAATAGCTAGGTACACAGCTATGACCGCCCGCAGTGAAGCACCCCTGTCCTGACACATGTGTACATGTGCATGACTGAGTATAGCAGTTTCTGTGTGTTAGCATACCTGTACTTGGGAATTCCATGAGGGCCTTCACAACCAACATAACACCCATTGCCGTAGTCAGTTGTGGCTGATGCTGTGTGGGACAATACATGTACCCTGTTAAGCTCCTCCCCATACCCGCTACATGAGCTTTGCACTACCAGCACAAAAGTGATTTGCAAATGGGTTGAAAGGTATGGGATACCCACTGTGTTCTGGCATGTGTGTGTAGTTATGCATGTCTGTATATCTGTAGGGTACCACATTCAGGAACCACATTTTTTTTTTTTATTTATTTTAATTTTGTTTACCGGGATGGTCCGACTGGACAAGGTCCCTTTACAGCGGAGGCCCGGGGAGAAAAGCTCCAGTTTAATTAGGATAACATATTACAGGAAGTAAACATATAATACCATATGTAGGCAATAGTATCTATTGAACAAGAAATTTCTAGACGGAAGTCAAAAGAGTAGACATTTGCAATAAAAAAAAGCAATTTACATATATACATTTAGTTAGCAAAGAGCATAGTCAGATTTTATTAGGTACATGTTTTCCATGTAAAATATTTTGAGGAAATATATTTATTGGAGCATGAAAAGACAGATAGAAGTTGGTTGTAAAGGTAAGAGATTGTGGTCTATGTGACCACATACTCCTGTTACAATACCCATTGCCAAACAGTAGTACAGATAGTGTTGTTGCTGCCCATAGGTGAGGCATGACAATGCAACACCCTACTATGTGTGTGGCATGTGCATTAGATACTTATCCCTGTAGTACCACTGTTGGGGTATACTATGGGTTGTATAGCAGTTGCGGTCAATGTGTGATGGTGGGTATGGCAGAGTGTCATTATGAGTTTCAGGGAGTACAATAGCCACTGGGGGATGTGGGTGCTGTGTACACTGTCATTACACTAAGGTACACTCAGTATATGTCTCTTGTACCACGGTATGGTTACCACTGTCACCATCGACCATACAGGTTTAATGATACCAAAATTCAGGCAAGTTATGGATGTGCTGTGTGCAGCCTACCTGTAACAAATTGGACACACGGTCAAGTTAGTTAGCAGCGATAGGCCCTGGTATCTCAGATGTGTGTCTGCCTGTTATGTGTTTGTTAATGTGCATATGAAGGTATGTCACACTACTTATTGTCCATATACACTCATTACATCCCCATTAGCATACTGTACATGTCTTGGGATGTTCTGCATGTAACATGTAACCTGGGACACACCTCACCCTAAACACTGTGTAGTATGTGCAATGTAAGCCACACACTTCAGTATCACTACGTAGCTAGGTAGGGGTCTAGTCCCAGTGTTGCCAAGTAACAGTGTGCATGTATATGGATGGGTCTACATCAGGTTGCAGGTTATACACACCTCAGTGGGTCACCTGTCCATGTGGCACAGGCAATAACCATTTTAGTCACCTGTGACATGTGTTCAACTGTACCCCAGATATGTCACAGCCATGCTGTCACCACAGTGCCATACCCCATTGTGGAATATGACTGCAGACCATCCTCATGCTGACACATGTAAACCTACAACACAAATGGATAACATTATGGAGACCACAACCAACAGTGTTACTAGCAGCTATAATGCATCATTGCTGGATGGCTACAGTAACTGCCATATATGCATCGCACTTTACTCCTTACAACATGTTACACTCCAGTACACTGTAGTACAGTCACTGTGTGCATCAGAACCATATTAGCGTGTCCCTGCATTGATGGTATGGATGCCAGGGATGTGGTACAGGTATCATCATATGCACAGGGCATCATTGTGCTGACACATGTACACCTACAACACAAATGGATAGTATTATAGAGACCACAACCAACCAGTGTTACTAACAGCTATAATGCATCATTGCTGGATGGCTACACTACCTGCCATATATGCATTACACTTTACTCCTTACATGTTACACTGCAGTACTGTGGTACACTGCAGTACAGTCACCCTGTGCAATAGAACCATATTAGCCTGTCCCTGCATTGATGGTATGGATGACAGGGATATGGCACAAGTATCATCATATGTACAGGATGTGATGTTGTTTTGACAGAGGCTGAGGGTGGGCCATACATTTGACACAATGTGTGTGGGTGAGGGTGTACTGCTGTGAGCTGGGCATGGTGCTGTGGTGTGTGTAGGTATGGGTCTGCCCTAGGTGTGTGTGTATTGTGTGTGGGTATGCATGCACACAGTTCTGCCATGTGGCTGCCCTAAACAGATGTTTATGGACAGCTGCAGACCATACCTGGCAGGGTGTGCAGTTCACTGCCTCAGGCCATGGACACGTGGACTGTGCCTGCTAGGGGTTCCATGGGCACGTCCAGGTACAGGCCTCAATGTGCTACTCTCACATACTGATGACAAATGTCCGCTGATACCAGGCCTCTCCTGGGACTGCCCAAGACCACATGCAAGTGGCCTGCTGTGGTGTGGTGTGGACAGCACCCCCCGCACTGCCTGAGCTGGTACTGCCACTACGGAAGCCCTTTGGTGTCCTAACATGTCCACATTGACTGACGGCTGTTGGTGTTGCTGGCCCACATCCACATGGCCGTCGCCGCATCCCCACCACAAGTTGAGGCATGGACACACCACAGCCAAGGAGGGCCATCATCTTACCATGATCTATATCCATGAGCTCGGTATAAGCACGGATGGCACCAGACAGTTCACGGATGTTGTCTATTACAGATGTGAGAGCAGCCCTCTGCAGCCTCAGGCCCTGCTGATGTAATGTCCCATACGTGCCTGCGCCACCATGACAGCCTGAATCATGCACCTGCTGCTACCAGCTATGTCACCTCTGCCAGGAGCATGATGTCCAGCAGCCCTACAATGAGCACCCTGGGACATCCGCCTATGTGGTGCCATGCTGGACATTTGGCTATGCCTGCTGTGACTGGACACAGTAGGCATGGTTACCACACTTTCCTGTGCACTGCCACCAAACGACAGCTGTCCCTCCACTATGGCCACTGGTGATAGCGTATGTATAGGCACTGAAACTTTGTGTGGGGTTGGGTTGGCTAAAAGTGGGATGTTAAATGGTGGCACAGTGTCGGCTCCTGACAACCCCACCTGTGCCTCAACAGTACTATCATCATCTTTGGTGTCTGTATGGACATCAGCATGCGATTGCATGCAGGAGGGACCCTGACCCACCTCATCACCTGTGAGGGAAAACAATAAACACACTTTAAAACCTTTACAGCATT
Source organism: Protopterus annectens (assembly GCF_019279795.1). Taxonomy (NCBI): domain Eukaryota; kingdom Metazoa; phylum Chordata; order Ceratodontiformes; family Protopteridae; genus Protopterus; species Protopterus annectens. The sequence goes on from NC_056729.1 coordinate 808,144,995, forward strand.
GTCTAACAGTACACACACCCACGCGTGCGCGCACACACACACACACACACACACACACACACACACACACACACACACACACACATACACACACAAATACATGCAGGTGAGGATGCACAATGATAGTACACACAGTCCTCCTATTACCCATCTGTCAACATGCAGAACATATGGTACAAAACAGCATGCAGTGCAGCTATAGTCAATCCATGCTAGCAACAGTATACATGTGTGTGATGCATGTGCTGTATCACTAGGTAATGCCCTTTCCCCTGGATACACTGCACCCATGTGCACAGTATTGCTGTTCACCTGTTCTGCACCCTGCCATGTACTGTGCACCACACATCACAGGTGTACAATTCATTGCGAAATGTGTAGTACTGTGTCAGTTATGTCACCTTTAATGCTCACAGCCCCTATGTTTTTCAGCAACACATACCTGGGATGATATGTGGACAGATGTAATTTGTGAATGCCTGATGTCTGATGTACGGCTCTCAACATTAGCGGACCATGTATGACTAATCCAATATTCTTATGCTAACAACCATCAGAGCATACCATGGCTATGGGGGTGTATACACACCCTTCTTGATATGACGCACCCATCCGGGATCTGCATTGGGAGCACATCACTGCATATCTTAACAGTACACGAGCCTGATATGTGACATATGTCCTGTACTTTCACATGGAGTGTCTACGGAATGTGTTAGGTGTGCAGAAGATGACAGCAATGCAAACACTTCGTTTGGGCATATGTGTGCTATGACAGTTTGTCGCACCTCTTGTTATGTGTACTACAGCAGTCACTACTCCTGGCTGGGGTATATCAGTGTGGGCCATCAGCAATTGACAGTGTATGTTCAGTCTGCCCTACACATGTCCTTCTAATCTGCATGATTGCAAGGTCTACTAACATGCACATCCCTTGGTGTTCACACACTGCCATCATTATTGCTGTGTGGGTAGGGTTATGTCTGCCACAAGTCCTGAACCTAACTATGTACAGATACAGACATTCTTAGCATCCTTAGGATTCCTGCTGCAGTGCACTGGTGTGTCATGCTGACACCCCCCTCCTTCAGCCTTTTTGCAGCTACATGACAAGTAATCCCTTCATGTCAGTGCCACTTTGCAGTGTCCCATACACTGAACACCACATGTTACAGCCTAGTCCCAGTTGATAATGTGGACTACTGTAATGCCTTATGCCATAGTGTATCTCTGCAGCAGTTGCCATTGTCCTACAGGTATATGCACTGGTGTTGCACTGTATATGGGTGTTGTTCCAAACATGTCCCTACTGTAGGCCATCTCTCCCACAATTATGTTACTCCCTGTGGACACATTCCGCAATGACAGGATGTTAGTTATCATTAGGTGTCTGACATACCCTTCCAATACCCCATCATGGTCAGCCCTGTGATGCCTTGCATTTCACAGCAACAGTACGTGCACATGTACAGCATGCATTTTGGGAATGTGTGTTAGATTTGTGCATGGAATATACCATAGCCTTTACATGCCTGGTGTTTTGGCAAGCATCTACATAAACCATACTCACCAGCTACAGACTGCTGCCTTGGTGGTATCCCAGAGGGACCTACATAAGAGGGTATGAGATGCAATGTCAGTGGCCACACCTGTGGCAGTGCTACAGGTCGGGTGCAGTATTACAATACATCAGCGGTACATTTCCACAGTACTACCACATATGGACATCTGTTTATCACTGCTATGCAGCAACACAATATATATATGACATGTCAGATATGCATGACCTACCTGTATCGATCCGGATGTATATGCAAAAGTAGTCTACTGATGTGGCCTGTGGTTTCACCTGCATGCTCCATGGCCGGTGTGTGGGTAGCACCCACCTCCTCAAAGGTGTCTGGTGGTTGGTGGCTGGCCGGACTGGCAGGTGCCACGAGGCTGGTCAGGAGCTCCTCCACAGGTGTCATGGGGGAATGGATGGCATGGCCCCCCATGTGGTGAGGTGATCCCCTGGACTGCAGCAGCATGCTGACGGGCATTGTGTAGCAGGTCAGAACAATGATGCTGGACATGCTCATAACTGCGGTTGTGCAGACTGACATCATTAACCCTGTGGACTAGGTTGTTCCACAGGACAGTCTGCTCCTGCTGCTCATGGGCAGAGTAGTGCCAGATTAAATATGTGAGCAGTACTTTATTTTAGGCAGCTGAATAAGATGGTAGCCATGCATGCGACGTCTTGGCTGAAAGACATAAAGAAGGAAACAGGTCTGAGCAACTCATACAGCAAGATTACCACAGTTTTTAATACACATCTCTGTTACCCCCCCCACCATATCAGTGACAACGAATTGTGCACACAACTCATTAGGTATGGCTACAGCTTAACTACCAGTGGGACAGATATTGTATTGTTCCACACTTTCTGCTATGTGTTTGTAGCCATGCTCCCTGTGTGGACACTATCATTGCTGGCCTGTTACATGCCATTGTCAGGGCCACTATGATTCCATATATTTCTGTGGTATGACTGCTTTTTGATTGCTGCACATGTGACATGCTGTGTTACTAGGGAAATCTATGCATTCTGCTTGACATGTTCCGGGATTGTGTAGACTATTATTATCAACATATATTCTATAACAGTGACACAAAAGCATGTATATATACTACTGACCAGCAGAACCACCTCTCCAAAACCATCTGCCCATGTTACCCGGCCACATCATATGTGTGTCCCACCCTGGGGCCTTCTCATGTACTGGTACAGCAATACCGTCAGGTGGAATTAACCGAGGAGATGTTGCCCCCATGGAGGGCAGACACAGACATGTTCCTGTAACCTGAGGTCAGCTCCAGGGTCTGTTCCATAACTGGCATCACCATAACATGTGGGATGTGCTACATCACTCTGAGGCACCCAATACACATTCATAGGGCCGACATGCTCCTCCTGCTTGGCCTCCAGGCCAGGCACCTTCAGGACATGGACTGCTATTGTGAATGGCAGTGGGGGGAGGCTTGCTCCCATTGTGTCCATATTGGGGCCCATGGACGTCCACATCACAGACCACACACACCATCCAGGGTGCTTACCCACCACATGTGTCACATACCACCCATGTAGACTGTCCTCTATATCTGCCAACCCTGACCAGCTCCACAACTATACCTGCCATACTTCCCCATATTACCATTCCATACGTCACAGACAAGGGCTATGCACCAACGGATTCACATTTGACATACTCATTCATGTTGCACAAACTGCCAGCTGTAGATATCTGTATGTAATGCTATGTGTGCTGTTTCCTTGCACATAGCAGGCAGAACTGTGATAATCATACAGGGGACATGTATTTACATACATATATGTTTGTGTGTGTGTTTGTATATATGTAGACATGTGCATAAAGGTATATATTAACATCCCATTAGCTTGACAAGCCTTATCTGCAAAGCCATGGAGAGGATCATAATGGAACTCATAAATAAAGACATAGGGAACTTGCAGACTTTGGATCCAACCCAGTTTGGCTTTGTCAAAGGCAGATCATGCCTTTTAAACTTGGTTGACTTTTTCAAGACAGTCACCAAGGCCATCGATGAGGGAAAGGCAGTCCATACAGCCTACCTCGACCTGGCAAAGGCCTTCGACACAATACCCCACTCGGGTATCATCGAAAAACTCATCAGCTTGAATGTAAACCCATACATCGCAAGATGGGTTGCAAACTGGCTAAGTGACAGAACCCACAGGGTCAGAGTTGCTGGAGCCATGTCAGACTCAAAGCCTGTCACAAGTGGTGTCCCACAGGGCTCAGTCCTGGGTCCACTCTTGTTCGGCATCTACTTTTCTGAAGTACAAGCAAACACAGGAGGGTTATGGCTGACAAAGTTTGCAGATGACTGCAAACTGGCCATAGTCGAAAACACATCTGACACAGATATCCTTCAGAAGGGCCTCACAGAAACGGATAACTGGTGCTAGAGCCATGGCCTAAAGTTAAACGCCAAGAAATGCATAGTCATACCTGGGAAAACAAGGTTACCCCTAGCTACCATATAGGTGGCAATCCACTGAGCACAGAAGAAGTCATCAGGGATCTGGGGACCCAGGTTGACAGTAGCCTCGTTTGACACTCATGTTGCTAAAGTAGTTAGGAAAACCTTCTACATTGCCCACCTGATCATGAAGGGATTCACATCTAGATCAAGGGAGGTCATCGTCCCCTGTACTCATCACTCATTAGACCTATGATTGAGTACAATGCCCCATTCGGAATGTATCTGACCCGACACCTGCAGCAGCTGGAAAGGCCCCAAAAGTTCCTCACCAAAAGGATAAAGGGTCTCAAAAATATGTCTTATGCTGCCCGACTGAAAGAACTCCAGCTCTATTCAGTCTCATACCGCTTGCTCAGAGGTGACCTGTGCCTGACATATAAGGCCATGTCAAACCCAGATTTGATGAATATGCTTCACCTCAAAAATCTAGATCCCTCAGAACCACAAGGCGGGAGACTTAAACCTTGACACGGTTATTAATAGAACGTGCTGGAGGGACAGATTCATCACCCAGAGACTCCTATGCTGTGGAACAAAATCCCGGTACATGTGAGGCAGAGCACCTCGCTGGCCTTGTTCAAGAGGAATCTTGACCAATGGATGGGAGATCGCAGATATACCCCAGGGATTACTTCAGTGTCACTGCTTGACAGAGGCACAGCAAAATAATAGGCATAGTTTTATTCAAACTAAAGGGGTGGCGAAAGCCACATAACTATGGGCTAGGCTTATAAATGCCCTTGGGCAGATAGCCTAGTATGAACCTATGAACCTATGAACCTATGAACCTATATCTATATATATGTAGATATATGTGATGTATATATGTGCTTATATATATATATATATATATATATATATATATATATATATATACACACACACACACACACACACACACATATATATATATATATATATATATATATATATATATATATATATATATATATATATGTCTACACATGGGTATCTGTATATTTGTGGACATAGATATATATATATATATATATATATATATATATATATATATATATATATATATATATATATATACACATATATACATTTCTATATATTATATATGTGTACATATGTACACATATGAATACCTATATGTGGGGTACATTCAGACATCAGGTCCAGAATCTTACAACACCTTCCTGCACAACTGCACTGTTCTGCCTTCCTACAACACAGACATGTGCCACATATGGACACAGCCTGACATTAGGGGGGTATATGGAGGACCAGAATGCAGGTAAACCTATTACACACCTATGGCATTCCTGCATGCTACATTACAGATTAACCTGAGTATCCTACAAGGGGTGGGCTGTGTATCTCATGTGTCCATCATAATGGCATTACTTCCACCACTAGCTATTGGCCACATAATATAAATACGTCCCATTACTCAACACACACTATGATGGCTTACATCTTGTCAGTTAGTGCTGATCTGCACAGTTGACAGGTATGGTCAACTACCCACATGAACAGACACTATTGTTCATAGCAATTGTTTAGTTGAACATCATTACAACAACACCTGATGGCACATATAAATCATTCCACATCATCTATCCCATTATTATGTACCAAGTACTACATTCAATTACATGCATATACCTGTTGTGGGAATGATGTCTGTTCTGGATAGTTTGCTGGATGTAATTATTTTCTTTGTTTTGTTTTTTTTTTTTTTTTGCTGTGCCTTTGGCTTTGCCTTTGGCTTTCACTCTCTCTCTCTCTCTCTCTCTCTCTCTCTCTATCTTGGTCTCTCTCTCCAGTAAATGGATTGAGCTGCTTTGAATAGATTACATCATGGATTTTGTAGGTGATGCACATGATCAGGTGATGGCCTCTGCACCAGTCAGTGTCCTCCACTTGCTACCTGCATGCAGCATGCTGTGTAGTACTTCCAATTACCACTGTTGCGGCAACCACCTAATATAAATCCCTACATCATGTGGGCGTTGTCCCTTTACCTTTCCTGTATGATGGACATCCTTCCTGTGTGTGGGCATCAGTGTTACAGACAGCAGGTAGCAATACCTCTTACAGGAAAACCTGCACACTCAGGCCAGCTACATATTTGTAGGAGGATCCAGAAATACAGACAGAGTGTGAATAAAGTGTGAATAAAGTTGTTGTATGCATTGTATAGCACTGGTGTTACAGGGTTTGTGTGTACATACTATTTTGTGTGTACATACTAGTTTAACTTGGAATGCAATCTGTCTGCATAGCTCTCAGCTGTGGGCCTGTCCTCTTGATGGCCAGAGGTGTGTCTATTATGTTTTGTCTGTCCACCACTCAGGTCTTGTGTCAGATATATAACTGGCAGTGTGTGTGTGTGTTGAGTGCTATCAGTACATGGCTACATCCATTTCTGTTTCTAACTTCATATTCCTGACTAAGGGTATGTTACAGACTATCCTGTAACACCAGAGACTTGCTTAGTGTATGACAACAGTTTTACACATATGGGTCTGTGTTCCAGCCTCTGTCTACCACCTACATACCAGGCTTTGCACATAAGGCATGCTGTCAGGGGTTGTACTGTAGTGGGCTCTGGGTATGTCATGCTGCCATTCCTGCCATCAGTCCACTGCTGTTGTGTCCCCTACACATACTGTAGGGCTGGGGCCATATATGTGTGGGCTTCACCTACAAAATACATGTGTGCCCTTATGTACTCCAGAGGCCAGTGTATGTAACAGCGGTATATAGCCCTGTATTATTGAGTCTAAGAGGGGATGCACTATAACTTACCTAGGCTGTTACAATATGTAGGGGTATCACTGCCTTAAGGTATCTGGATGTACATTACCATACAATCCACCTTGGGTAAATGCAGGACTACTGCCTCCTGCGATACAGACTGTTCTGTTTGTCAGTGTGCTTATGGTGGTGTCAGTTATGCCTTGTTATGTAACAGTTACATCCCATTGTGTCAGCTGTCTTTACACCCTAGGGATTGTGTACAGAGTGCTGATAGAGGTTGCTGAACTATACATCTGCATTACTTACTGTTGATTGTTTGGTATCCTGTGGCCCAGTCTGTCTTTACTATTGTACTACTTGAAGGTCTCAGCCTGGACAGCAACATTTGTAAACCTTTCCAGATTACTGTATTAGTATAACAGTTTCACAGTTGCATTACTCTGTTTATATGGATGTTAGTGTCTAAACAGCTATATGATATGGCATATACAACTGCAACAGTACACAAATAAAACTTTCCCATGTATGCAAACCAGTGTGTGGTGTTATATCCTTTGACCTCTCTATGGGTATATGTTGCAGGCAACGACTGTCATTTGTATGGGTGGCTCATACAGTCTCCAGTTGCTAAGGTGGTAACTGTAGGCAAAGTGGCTGTTCCATATTGTGTGCACCTTCTACATATGTATCTTACTATACATATCTGTGTGTGTGTATGTGCAGTTACATATCTATATATATATATATATATATATATATATATATATATATATATGTGTGTGTATGTGCAGTTACATATTTAGCTATATATAATATATATATCTATATATATATATATATATATATATATATATATATATATATATCTATATAAAATATGTATATCTGTATCTGCATATATGTGTCTGTGTATATGTATCCTAGGGATGTTGATTGCTTCCACATTGTACATTAGCCAGACAGTACTGCATGATATGTTACTGATACCAGCCTGACATCATACAGGTGTAATGGAGTACTGTTAACATCTTGTGCCCATATCGTGTCAGGTCCTGGTTATGGGATCTGCAACATTTGGTAGTGTATTGCAGGGCAGACATGTTTGGATGTCGGGGGGGGGGGTACCTATTTGTACAGGATGTATTTTGTTTGGGGCATCTCAACCCCATTAACGGTCCATGTGGACATATATGTTTTTGTTATGTTCCCATTTTTATCTACAGATGTATGTCCATATATACCTATATATATATATATATATATATATATATATATATATATATATATATATATATATATATATATATATATATACATACATATATCTATATGTAAGCAGATTTGGACACTCAAACTCATGAGAGAGGGGTGAGGACATCAATAATATGTTGTGATGCCAATTAGACCAGATTAGATGTGTCCAGTGGACACATGTGCGAAATGGACAGCTATGTATGGGTCTAGATTTTTTGGGGGGAACAGATTACCCTTTTTTTTTAGGAAAGAGTGGGATGTTGTGGAGGTATTGTAGGTATATTTGGGGAGGTAGGCTGGGTAAGTTAACAGACAAGACAAACAAGATGCATACAGGGGCGATATATGACACATGTGGGGGGTAGACAACATGATGGGGAGGGTTGTTGGGACATTGGAAGCCCATGAGCCCCCTAGTGGAAACAGTGGGACTGAGATCCCCACCCATGGCCAGTCACCACTGCACCTTCACAGCCCCGAAGGTGGCTGTGCTGGGGGCTGAATCGCAGAGCATGGCCGAAACTCTAGTTGCGACACACAGCCCTCGAGCTGGTGTAGCAGATCCCCGACCTCCCTGTGAAGCTCGCTACTCACCATGACCCGGACCTGGCGATGGGTGACAGGTTCCTGTCAGTGCCCGCTCCCAGGAGAGGATGAGCCCCATCCCCTGAGGCATTTCCACCTGAAGGTGGTGCAGGACCAACGACGAGGAGGTCCCAGGTTGGGCCCCAGACATGCTGGTGCCCAGTGCCATGGCTAGATGAGGTTGGACTGGTGGGTCCTTTGGGGTGGACCTTCCCAAATGTGTTATAGTATTTAAATTTTATCATCATATGTGGGTTAGTAATAGTCAACACATTCCAGGGTTAGGTATAACAACATGCATAGATAATCCCATTAACCCAGACACCAGATATGGAACAGTTGCATAGCAACTGGAACCATGCATATATGGGACCTCAGCACAACAGCATGCAGGCACATTGATGGCACCATGCCACCAATGTTGGAATATTTCAGTATAGCACATGCATGGAAACAGAGTTAAATATTTATCATCCAATAGGACATAATCAGAACAGTGAAATCATTACATACTAGTTGAGGTGGGTATGTCGTTTATTGTTGGAGATATGGTGGGAGGTGGGGGGATGTCAATTAACAACCAGTATATTCCTGTAGTCCGCATTACTTTCCTAGTCAGTGCTGTTATCTGTACCTTACAAGTATTACTACACTATAGCCTATTACTATAGCCTTAGTTTGGACAGTGATATGGCTAACGTCATCATTATACATGAACTGGTTTTACCTGCAGTATACATCTCTTACCTGGTATATATGTGGAGGAACTGTTCGTTAACATTAACTGTTTCTACACATACTCACAGATTCCGGGTTGATGTTGTGCACATAGCTGTCTATCTCTTTCTGCACAGACTCTGGTCATGTCTTGACCACATGCAGGTGTACCGGGATATATCTAGACTATTGCCCTCTTCAACCTTTAGTGACTTACCACACACATATACATTTTTTCCTACACAGTTATATTATGTAGCACAGTGTGGGTGACAGTGATGAGTGATACTTTATTATTCAGAGCAACTGCAACACTCATAATTCCATACAATACCAGAGTAAACAGTACCAGTAGAGGGTATCAAGGTTTTTATTTCTCAGCACAGTGTTCATATCTGTCATACCTGTGGGAGCAATATTTGTTAGCACTACCTGAATGTTGCCACACAAAGTTCCAGATTACACATTAGTATTATGCACATACATCTCACTCTGTTACTGTACACACTGTGGTCACAGCTTGAAAACATGGGGGTGTAGATAGGACATACTTGGCTTATTACTCTCATAAAAGTTTTGGGAGTTGCTAGAGTGACAGGTTTGTTCTCATAGATGTGTGACAATCAGTTGTATTGCCTGTTTGCTGCCTAAACATCTGGGATCATCCCACAGACTTCCCAGGGGACAGGGTGACAAGCAGCAGATATGGGCCCATATACTGGACATTCTGGTCTTACCCGTACAGTTGTGGGGTATGATTCTGTATGCAGCCTCCTTTCACTCCCAGGATTCAGACCATGGCTATGTCTGCTACAACTTAAACACAGTCCATCAGTGTTGTGTGTGCTATACAGATATTGCTGTATATCTCCTATCTGCTTTCTGTCTTATAATTTTCCTGTGGTTTTGCATTCTGCCCTTGTATTACAACACTCTTATACAGGATTTCCTAGACAGTTAACAGTTATATTTTGTAGGACAGTGCGGGCGACAGTGATGAGTAATACCTTATTATTCGGGGCAACTGCATCAGTCACAATGCCATACAATACCAAAGTAAACAGTACTAGTACAGGGTATCATTATTGTATTTCTGGGCACAGTGTTGGTATCTGACAGACCTGTGGGAGAAATGTTTATTATCACTACCTGAATGTTGCCACACACAGTACCAGATTCCACATTACTATTATACACATACATCTCACTCTGTTACTGTACGCACTCTGGCCACAGGTTGACAACATGGGGGTGTAAATGGAACATATGTGGCTTCTTACTTTCATAACATTTTGGGGAGTTGCTAGTGTGCCAGCTTTGTTCTCATAGATGTGTGTCAATCAGTAGTATTTCCTGTTTGCTACCTATATGTCTGGGATCATCCCACTGATTTCCCAGGGGGACAGGTTGACATGCAACAGATATGGGACACTTTAATGGACATTCTGGACATATCGGTACAGTTTTGGGGTATGATTCTATATGCAGACAACTACCACTGCCAGGATTCGAACCATGGCTGTGTGTGCTAAAAATCCAACAGCTGACGTGTCATTTGCATGTGCTATTCCGGTTTTGTTTTCTGCCTTTTCCCTGTTTGCTGTCTATGTGTCTCTTAGTTGTACTAAATGGCCTCAGGGGATTAAACCAGTCATATACAGGCATTCCTACACATTCTATTTATGGTGCACAGTGTGGGTAACAGTGCTTAGTACAACAGTACTATTGCAAGATTGCAAATCTACATTACCATTTGATACCAGAGTATACACATGCAGTCCAGCAGTTAGACCTTTATTGTCAGGCTATTATGCTTTTATTTACATACAAACTATATGAGAGTCTTCCTGACATATTCTCTGGTGTATGCAGTACTTGCCTTAAATAATACGGGTTTTATACATGCAATTAATTTACTAATACTTTTACATTTATTTCATATAACAGTACATGCAAGAGTATTACTGACCTGCCTCACATTGCAACCTCTCCAGGAGACTTCCATGGACCTCCTGGTTCACAGCCCACTCACTTGCAGCTGTTGAGGACATAAGAGGAATATTTAGCCATACCAATCCATGATATACATTAGCTGGCAATTACACACACAGTGGAGTGATGCTTACACACAGCTGGGACAGCCCCTGCCATTCTAGCCTCTTGGATCCACTGCTCCAAGATGTCCCCCTTACACTGCTTCAGGTCGGCATAGTGATGCCTGACCTGCTCACCAGTTCAGGGTAGGCTAGTGGCACTGGTGAGGTCACGGGTGAGACAATCCCAGGCTTCTGCCTTATATTCGGAACCCTGGTACTGGCCCTGCAGCAGTCTCTGTTCATGGTCTTTGATAAGGAGTCCTGCCATGACTCTGGACTCCTGGATGCATCAGTGTTGCGCACGGAAGTGCACACCTTCTCCCCTTATTGCCATTGTGCCTGTAAGGGGAAGCTACAACCAGTTATGAGATGTATTCCCACATGTTGGGTTTAAGTAGGGCTGATTTCCAGCACTTTTCTGTGATTGGCTGGTTTTGAAAAGGCTAGGTTATGGGCAAACCTACTTACTTAAGGTTGGCATTGTTTAAAGGGGTATAACACTAGGCACATTGAGTTAGCTGGCCTACACACATTGCTTACTACTCCTAAGCTGGCCTCTGCTATGCTTAGCATTGCTTACATTAGACTTTGCATTATATTTTCTTTTTGGCAATGATTTATTATTCATTACATCTTATATATATGCCTGATATCCATGATTCATGTGCACATACACTGTATGGGATCCTTGTGTTTTATTGGGGACTTCAGCACTCTATTACAATTACACCTCACGTCTGCATTTACTGCTGTACTCCAGTTCACATATTTATGTTATATAGTGGGTTATAGAACATATGACTGTATACTGATTCCTTTCACAAGTTCAGTTTGATTTTACTATAGTGAGGACTTGTTTGGTGATACCTCATACGGATGTGATGGCTTGGTGGTTAACTACTGTGATTATAGTGTATTGGGTCCTGGGTTCAGGACCTGCAAGGCTATTTATTTTGTTGATGGGCAGAACAAGTGCCGTTGGATACAGAGTGATTAAGTCACTTTTGAGCAGTTGTAAACGGGTTTGTGCAGGTTTGCGTGAGGGTAAGCAATGCCAACTTCCTGGTGAATATGCTTACAAAGAGTTAGCTGCAAAATTGCTTTACCTGTGTGCGCATTGTTTACCCCCAAACTTAAACCCGCTTACTAGTGCTTAAATATGCTTACTACTGCTTATTGGTGCTTACACTTGCTTACTCGTGATTACTCCTACTTACAATTGCAATGATTTAGGCAGTAACATCTAATGGTTCTTGGGAACTTGGGGAATTTGGTAGCTGTATGGAGCTGTCATTCATTACACATTTTGCCTTTCATTTGTATCCATGATTCCTGTGTACATATACTGTATGGGGCACATGTGCTTATCTGGGGACTTTGCAACATTATGACACTGACACCTCACATGTGCATTTAATGCAGTACTCCAGTTCACAAATATATGTTATTTAGTGGGTTATGCAACTAAAACATTAGTCATAATGTGATTTGCCATGGAAAATGGAATATGCTGCAGTGGGACTCGAACCGTGAATGCCTGCTCTTAAGACAAATGCTCTGCCCACTACACTATTGCTATACTGCTTAATTTGAATATATCTTCCTTGTTATCCTCTTCAGCCATTTAAGCTGCTTTAACCGTAGCTAAGCGATGGGCACACACATGCACCTACGGTTAGCTTTAATCAGATTTTTAATAAAAAAAAAAAGGTTTGTTCATTTTATTTGTATTTACTATTGCTGTTGTACAGATGGGGAAATGTTGCTGGGGATATGCGGACACCTATGAGCAGTCTCACTCATTTATTTGACCTTTCTGCTGTTCTTCATTATGGTGGCATGTATATTCTGAGAGCTCTGCTCTCAGACACTCCCCCTGCACTCTTACACGCTCTGTGTAAGATTAGGAGCTCAGTCAGCGTGCCTTTCATTAATATGCATGGCATGCTGCTGTCCTGCTCCTAAACTGCCACTTCTGTGCAGGACTAAGCTAGTCCTGCACAGAAGATTAGTAAATCCGGGGGAATATTTTATCTAGAAACAAGCTTATCTTATTTAGTATTGTTTTACTTATATTTCAGTCATATAACTTATTACTATGCTATTAACATTATATCTTAAGGTATTATGATAGTGGGTGTACATGACTGTACTATAACACAAAGTCCACATTTTGTCATAGAAGAGTAAAAATATAATATCCTTTTGAGTCCAGAATGTTTCTTTTTATGATTCATATAAGCCTATGTAATAAGGATACAAAAATCATGTCACTAGAAATCAGAAAGAAATCTTGGGTAAAAATATTTATTATTGAGGAAGGTAGCAAATGATGCTTTTAAAATTCTGTCCAGAGTTGCAGAAGAGGATTTCAGTAAAATATAAACTGTGGTCTATTATTTCTTTATCAAGATGACTTATATTTAAAATTGTTCCAGCAAGACTGTTTCTCAAACACACATACAGTTGCTATTTGCAGTATGCATTTTTTTTTCTTTAAAAGAAAAAATAAATAACATTTTATCTATTGGTTCATTGGCTCATGAGTATTTACTAGGCTATTGACCTGTAATGATCTTGAGAGGCCTAGCCTTACATTCCCACGGTTGATAGTAGCCCTTATATGTTGCATAAAAATAAACCAAAGATGTGACAAACAAGGATATGCTTGGGTATTTACATATCTTCCCTTTGCAAGAGGAAGAGTTGTTATCCATCCATTTGTCAAAATAACATTTTAATAAATTAAGAGAAGAGCTTTGTTTTATGTGGAGCAGAAGTCGGTTGCACAGAAGTGGTATTCTCTCTGATATATATATATATATATATATATATATATATATATATATATATATATATATATATATATAGGTTCATAGGTAAGTACTGGGCTATCTGCCCAAGGGCATCTATAAGCCTAGTCAGAATGTGTTGGCATTCGCCACCCCCTTAGATTAGTTCCCTGTGCCTCTGTCCAGCAGAGCCATTAGTTCCCTGCGCCACTGTCCAGCAGAGCCACTGCAGTGATCCCCGGGGTAAATTTTCTGTTTCCCATTTACCCGCAAAGGTTTCTCTTGAAAAGTGTTAGTGAGGGGCTCTGCCTGATGTATATTGGAATCCTGTTCCAAAGCATGGGGAGTCTCTGGGACAGGAATCTATCCCTCCAGCATGTCCTATTTACCGTTGTGGTGAGGTTTATATCTCTAGAGAATGTGGCTCTCCGGGATTTTTTTTTTTTTTTTTTTAGGTGGAGCATGTCCATCAATTCTGGGTTGGACATGGCCTTGCATGTCAGGCAGAGATCACCTCTGAGTAAGCGGTATGCAACCGAGTACAGCTGGAGTTTCTTGAGTCGGACTGCATAGGACATCTGTTTGAGACCAATAATCCTCTTGGTGAGGTAATTTTGTGGTCTTTGCAACTGTTGCAGGTGACTTGTAAGGTACATCCCAAATGGGGTGTTGTATTCTATGATGGGTCTAATGAGTGATGAGTAGAGAGGCACAATAACCTCATTTGTTCTAGATGCAAACCCTTTTGTGATTAGGTGGGCCACATAGAAGGATTTTCTAACCACATTGGCAATATAATTATCAAAGGAGAGATTACTATCTACTTGGGTCCCCAGATCCCTTATTACATTTTCTGTATTCAGGGGACTACCCCCAAAGGAGATGACTATGCACATTTTTGGCATTTAGCTTGAGGCCATGATTTTGACACCAGGTATCCGTCTCAGTGAGACCCTTCTGGAGAGTGTCTGTATCAGCTGGAGAATGAATTATGGCCCCTAGTTTGCATTTGTCTGCGAACTTGGTCAGCCATATTCCTCCTATGCTTGTCTGTATCTCTGAGAAGTATATACCAAACAGGAGGGGTCCTAGCACTGAGCCCTGAGGGATGCCACTTTAACCATTTTAGAGTCGGATGTAGAGCCTGCAACTCTCACCATGTGGGTTCTATCCATGAGCCAGTTGGCAACCCATCTCATGATGTAGGGGTTTATGTTCAAGCTGGTGAGCTTGTCTATAATACTAGAATGGGGAATGGTGTCAAAAGCCTTTGCGAGGTCTAAGTAGGCTGTGGGGCCCTCCTTTCCCTCATCTAATGCCTTGGTAACTGTCTCAAAGAAGTCCACCAGGTTTAGGAGGCATTATCTGCCCTTAACAAAGCCAAACTGGGTAGGGTCCAAGGTTTGGAGGTTCCCAATGTTTCTGTTAATGAGTTTCATGATGATTCACTCCATAGCCTTGCAGAACAGGCTAGTCAGGCTTATAGGGTGATAGTTCCTGGGGTCCATTGTGGCTCCACCTTTCTGGAGTGGGATAACTGTTGCTGTGCGCCACTCTCTGGGTATGTAGCCTGTAGAGAGGCTGAATTTGAACAGTGTGTTTAGTAAGGGGTTAGTTCATTTTGGAGCCCTTGTAAGACACAGCCTGGGACACCATCTGGTCCCATTGAAGCTGTGTTTTTGGCTTTGGATAGGGCTGTTTTAACCTGTGTGTTGGTGATTGTCGGGGAGCCACATTCTTCTGGTATGGTTATGGGCCCTTTAGGGGGTGAGAGGGGGGTGAAGTTTGCACTAAACCTGTCTGCCAGAATGTTGGCAATATCAGTTGGTTCAATGTATTTTGTGCCATTCTGCACTAACTCAGAGCAGATCTGAGAGTTTCCACTTAAGTTCTTGACATAGCTAAAGAACACTTTGTGGTTATCTTTGGAGTCATTGACAATTTTTCTTTCGAAACTAGCCTTGGATGATTTAATAAGGGATCATAGTTTCTTGCTGATACTGATAAGGATGTCTTTAATTCTTGGGATTTTACTCTTTTCTGTACTAGTTTCCTCCTTCTGTTGTATAGCTTGTTTATGGCAGGGGTTCACCAGATTGGTTTCCTTTTCTTGGAGGAGTGAGTCTTGATTTTACTTGGGATAACACGATCCATGCATTCCTGCAGATGCTCATAGAGTGCCTTTGTAAAGGTTTCAGCAGCTTGGACAGCATTGTCCTTTAGCATGGGGGCTGTGGACCTTTCCACCTCAGTCTCAAGTAATGTGAAGTTTACTTTTGAAAAGTTTTTCACGGTGGTTTCCTTGATTGGGGATGGGGGCGGAATGTGGATATCCAGAGTGATTAGTCTATGCTCTGATCTAACCAGTGAGGGGTTGACCTCTGGTGTGGAACACCGGTCGCCCATGTTGGTAATGACCAGGTCCATTATGTTGTTCCCTCTAGTGGGGGTGTTGACCAGTTGATCCAGGCATTCGAGTTTATAAATTCTAGGAAGCATTGGGCAAGGGAGTTAGTACTTGAGTAGTTCTCGCAGTTTATGTTTGGGTAATTGAAATCACCCAGTATAGGGTGTTTGGTAGGACCTTCATATTTCCCAGTGTCTCCAGAAATGCGGAATGGGGATCCTGGGTCATGGTGGCTGATCTGTAGCAAGCTACAATTTGGATTGCAGTTTTGTCCATTGTTAGTTGCACATGGAAGATCTCTGATGCATTCTGCTGCGCCACTAACCTGAATGTGCGGGTATCCTTGATTAATATGGATAGACCCCCGCCTTTTGTGTTTCGGTCCTGGGTCTGTCGCCAAAAAGTATGGTATGAGTTATAGCCTAGTAGTGCTGAGGTGCTCTCAGGAGCCTTAAACCAGGTTTCTGTTACATCACAGATGTCGATATTCTCCATACTGAGGAGTGCCTCGAGTGCGTGCATTTTGAGGTTTAGACTTTTGGCGTTGAGTAGCATTACCCACAGATTTTGGTTACTTCTGCTATTTATGATGGTGGGTTTGTCTTTTGAGCCTTGCCTAAAAAAGGCACTATGGGGGGCGGCAAGAACCTTGGCCAGCATTTGAAAGCCTAAGGGTGACAGGTGCAAGCCATCTCTTGCGAAGCAACGTGGCTTGTCAAGCATGTCATCCCAGGAGGACAGATACTGGATCCCCTTTGAATGACATCAGAAACTTAGCCAATTGTTGAAATGGATCATTTTTTTCTTTATACTGTGGCATCATTCTTGGTGATGGCAGGATGCTACTCAGGGTCAGGTTCATATCGGTCTGGGCTACATGATCAGAGAGCTCTTCCTTGACTCTTTTCATGTAGTCCAGGGAGGTATGTCTGAGGTCATTCACACCAACATGGACAATGATAGAGTCATATTTGTTCTTGTTCTGGAGTGACCTGAGTGCTTGTATTATGTGGTGAATCCTGGCATCCAACAGGCAGCTAACTGTAACTTTCTCCTTGTCCAGCCCGGTTAGTGGGCCATCAGTGTGCCTGACTAGAGTCGCCTATTACTAGTGGGTTGGGTATGTTATTTTGCCTTAAGGGTCGTGATTGTGTGGCATACTGATTATGTGAAGTATGTGTTTTATGGTTGGTGATGGGGTGTGGAGGTTGCTTGGATGTCTGATTTGGAGGTTTCTGTTCATTTAGCAGATTTTTATTTAGAGCCTCCGAGTATGTTTTCATGCATTCATGTGTGTTATTTGCCAGTGTTGGTTTATTAGGTCTATGTGAGACTGGTGGTGTGTTGCAAGTATTACCCTTCTCCTCTTGACTGTCAGTTCCAGTCTTGGGTTGAGAGAGCTTTCCTCCAGTTTGGCTGAATAATTGCATCTCTCGCATATATTTGTGTTTGGTGGTAGGAGGAGAGGGTTGTCAGTGTACATGAGGCAGTTGTAACATTGCCTCAAAATGCCCAGATTCACCAGTTGGACTGGAGAGTACACCAGAAACCACCCTTTGGACATGCCTGAATAGGTAGAGTAAGCTGTTTTTCTGACTGGCTGCTGGGAACGTATAGAGAGCCTTGCCCTTCTGGACAATATAGGGGGGTCTAGTGCTAGGGCTAATTAGTGCTTGCTATGAGTTTTAAGCAAGTGCCTGACTGTAAAATAAATGGTTTGAGTGCTAAAGTTGAAGGTTTGTCTAGTTCCAAGGGAAAAATTGAAGAGTATACTTCTTGGAGCCAAGAAAAGTTTAACTCTACCTAACTGGCACTGCCCAGTTCGCAAAACCGCGCAAATGCGTTTTTTATAGCAGGGAAGTGAAAGAGATAGAAATTAGCCCAATTAGCCCAAAATGGCCAATAAACTATTAACTTCTGGGCTGAAACCACTCCTCCAGGGACAGATAGGCTGCTCAAAGCTCCCCTCTGTCACACATGAACAGAGAAACTTCCTTCTATCCAAGTAAGGTATGGGCAACACAGAAACTTGTAGCACAGCTCTGGATTCAGCAATAACCTGAAAACTCAAGTATACTAGTTCAGAAAGGCAAGAAAAAGTATACTTTTTGTTTTTTTTTTTTGTTTTTTTTTTTTCAGAAAATAGAGCAGATACAATCAAAATAGCCCAAAATGGACAATAAATTACTAACTTCTTGGCTGAAACCACTCCTCCAGGGACTGATAGGCTGCTCAAAACTCCCCTCTGTCACAGGGGAATAGAGAAGCGTCCTTCTATCCAAGTAAGGTATGGGCAATACAGAAACTTGTAACACAGCCCTGGATTCAGCAATAACCTGAAAACTGGACTATGCTACTTCAGAAAGGCAGGTAAGAAGTATATATATATATATATATATATATATATATATATATATATATATATATTTTTTTTTTCAGAAAATAGAGCAGATACAATCAATACAACACTTTAAATGCACAGAAAAGGCTATCACACTTTATTGTGCAGCCTACAAACAGATTATTTAAACACAAAAATGACATAATTCAAGTGCAGGCAGCAAATAAGTACAATAAATAGCAATAACAAACTTTTTAAATTACAGATTCGCTAAAAAAATGGTGTTTTAAGCGGAATTAGTTAAGACAGCAAGAAAAGCAGAAAAATGATACTTAATCACTCCAAAGTCACTCTTTTGTCTCTCTACTGCTGTAGACTCTGCAGAACACCAGGAAGGCACTTGCTGAGTGGAATACAAGCGCAAAAACTGCGCAAATGCAGTTTTTATAGCAGGGAAGTGAAAGAGATAGAAATTAGCCCAAAATGGCCAATGAACTACTAACTTCTGGGCTGAAACCACTCCTTCAGGGACAGATAGGCTGCTCAAAGCTCCCCTCTCTCACAGGTGAACAGAGAAACTTCCTTCTATCCAAGCAAGGTATGGGCAACACAGAAACTTGTAACACAGCCCTGGATTCAGCAATAACCTGAAAACTGGAGTATACTAGTTCAGAAAGGCGGGAAACAAGTTTATATATTTTTTTTGTTTGTTTTTATTTCAGAAAATAGAGCCGATACAATCAAAACAACACTTTAAATGCACAGAAAAGGCTATCGCACTTTAGTTTGTACCCTAAACAGTTAAACAGATTATTTAAACATGAAAATGACATAATTCAAGTGCAGGTAGCAAATAAGTACAATATGTAGCAATAACAAACTTTTTAAATCACAGAAATGCTAAAATAACTGGTGTTTTAGGCAGAATTAGTTAAGACAGCAAGAAAAGCAGAAGAATGATACTTAATCACTCCAAAGTCTCTCTTTTGTCTCTCTGCTACTGTAGACTCTGCAGAATAACTGGAAGGCACTTGCTGAGTGCAATACAAGCTCAAAAACTGCACAAATGTGTTTTTTATAGCAGGGAAGCGAACGAGATAATAATTAGCCGAAAACGGTCAATAAACTACTAACTTATGGGCTGAAACCACTCCTCCAGGGACAGATAGGCTGCTCAAAGCTCCCCTCTCTCACAGGTGAACAATGAAAGTTCCTTCTATACAAGTAAGGTATGGGCAACACAGAACCTTGTAACACAACCCTGGATTCAGCAGTGACTTGAAAACTGGACTATACTAGTTCAGAAAGGTGGGAAACAAGTATATTTTTTTCTTCAGAAAATAGAGCAAATACAATCAAAACAACACTTTACCCAATTAACCAGTTAAAAAGCTCAAAACGGTGCCCTGTTCCAGCAGTCTTCAATCAGACAAGTTCTAACTGCAGACTCCTGCTACTAGGGTACAGAGAAACATTCTCCAAAAAGGACGGCCTTGATCAGTGCACAAGTTATAGAAACAAAGCTAAATCCAGCAGGCCTAAATCTAGTCTATGCTACAGCAAACAAGGTGTACCGATTTCATAAATAAACAGTACAAGTAAGCATGCGCAATAAGCCTTTAACCAGAAATTCCAAGCTCAGAGGAGCAGAATCTAGCCTCTCCTCCCACAAGCGTGCAGACCACAAACCTTCTTAATGTAAAATAACTGGCCTGAAGCCCAAGTGCTTAACCCCAAACTAATATACTTTTAGAATAACAGACACTGAGTCTTCAATCAGCAGTTCCCAACTTAGAAGGATGTACGCTACCTGTCCTGCCACAACAGTGCAGACCACAAACCTTCTTAATGTAAAACAACTGTTTGAAGCCCAAGAGTTTAAACCAAAGGCCTTAGAATAACAGTTACAATTTAATCAGGCTACTAACAAGCAGTAATAAAGGCAGCAGAATAAATTCAATTGAGTACTTTTAAGAAGAGGCAAAAGCAAAATAAGATAATAAAGTAGGAAGAAACACAAATACAGTACAGCAGATGAAGTGGAATTTTTTTTTAGACGGAGGAAATGAAACAGATTAAAATACTATAGGGGAATGTCCTTCCCAAGTGCTCTCTCTGTACACAGCAGAGGTGATGGGACTGGTAGGAGTATCTGAAATTGAAATATGATCTCACTGTACTCAGTTGAGTGAGCAAATGAGATGAGTCCAGGAGTTGTGTGCAGCAGGGGTGGGCAATTCCAAAGACAACAAGATTAACACCACAAAAGGAAACAGGGAGGGGGATGGGGAAATAACTGCAGATAGACAGAGACACACAATATTTACTGGAACAAAGACACACAATATTTACTGAATCAAATCTTAAGTGCAGAGAAAAGTATACTTAAATCAGCTTACGTCCAGTTGATATATCAGGCAGTTAACTGCAGATGGACAGAGACACACAATATTTACTGAATCAAAGACACGCAATATTTACTTTATCAAATCTTAAATAAGTGCAGAGAAAAGTATACTTAAGTCAACTTGTGTCCAGTTGATATATGCAGACAAGTCTCAGTAGCCAGCAACTCTGATTAAAATGATTACTAGAAAAGTAACCAACACAGATTTTAATGCAAGCAGAACCCCCCCCCCCCAGGCTAACACTAACACAAAAATTTCAAAGCAGTCTAACAACTTTCAATGAGCCCAGATGGCTACACTTTTTCACACTTCAGGCAGCCAACTGCAGATAGAGAGAGACACACAATATTTACTGAATCAAAGACACACAATATTTACTGAATCAAATCTTAAATAAGTGCAGAGAAAAGTATACTTAAATCAGATTGTGTCCAGTTGATATATGCAGACGAGTCTCAGTAGCCAGCAACTCCGATTAAAATGATTACTGGAAATGTAACCAACACAGATTTTAATGCAAGCAGAACCCTCCAGGCTAACACTAACACAGGAATTTCAAAGCAGTCTAGCAACTTTCAATGAGCTCAGATGGCTACACTTTTTCGCACTTCAGGCAACTAACTGCAGATAGACAGAGACACACAATGTTTACTGAATCAAAGACACACAATATTTACTGAAGCAAATCTTAAATAAGTGCAGAGAAAAGTATACTTAAATCAGCTTGTGTCCAGTTGATATATGGAGGCAAGTCTCAGTAGCCAGCAACTCCAATTAAAATGATTGCTAGAAATATACACACACACATATTTTTTTTTTCTCCATGAGGAAGCATTGTGGACATTCCAGTCATGACAGTTGTTTTCAGAGGTACATGATTTTATGTAATGCAATCTGATAATTGTTTCTGAATTCCAGTCAATGCATGCTGCCAGAAGTGATTTTAATGAATTTTGGTATCAAATTAGTGAATGGTTGATCTTTTATCTGTGAAAAAATGCAGCTCCTTCCACCGTGTTCATTTTTTTCAGATTTAATCAAAACCTACCCACCTTAGCCTCTGTTAAAACCTGCCATTTTTCTCTCCAAATGTCCATGATTAATATTTTGCTTGCTGTCCTTTAGTAGCCACCAAAAGTTCACTTGCTAACATTTTCAACTGCATAAGAATCTAGTATAACTTTTTGTCAGTAGTATCTTAGTCGTACTGATTCTTTTGTTTGACATAATCTTGATGTGTGTTTGTCCTCTGGGTTTGTTCAGTGTAGTGCCTTCCATTCCCTTTCTTATATATTTAACTGTTTTGATTCAGGCCAGCATTTATAAAGGTGTGTGGCACAACAACTGCACTGAATTGTGGCAATACATTACAGTCTGAAGTGAACTCGATTAACCCAGTGGTGACACAGTGTACATTGGAGCAAAAAAAAATGCAAATTAACCACAGACAAGCAGAGGAATGTGGACTTAGATGAGGAAGGCAGAGACCACACTCTATATAAAATGAAGCATACAAGACTGCCACAGCAAATCTGCTGCAGTTAGCCACCTGAACATGCACACACACAGACACAGACACACACAGACACACACACACACACAGACACACACACACACACACACACACACACACACACACACACACACACACACACACACACACACACACACAGACACACACACTCATATATAGATATAGATATAGATATATAGATATAGCTATAGATATACATACACCAACTCCAAGATCCCCATAGCAAAGAGAAAAGGGAATATTCCGAGAAATGACATCTCATACTTAATATATCTAAGTCTGTTCTTTCAGCCATTCAGCCTCTGCAGTTTGGGACTTGCTGTAGTGGGTCCCAACATTTCCAAGGGTCTTCATGATGAATTTATGTATTTTTTTTTTCTTCATGATGATCACATACTGTAGCAGTCAGGGTGTTCTTGCCTAAAATCTGCTTCCCACTGCTAGAGATTTACAGGATCACTGGTCACTTGGATACCATTTGACTCAGTAAGCACACATGCTAGGATTTACCAAGCATTCAGTTTCCTAAATGGGGCCACACAAGTCCTCAGCACCTACTCCCTACACTGTCTGTTCATGATAAAGAGCACAGTTTTGCTCCCTTTTTCACACCAGGCAGGCACTGTCTACATGGCACCACAACGTACTGGCTTTGCCAAAACCCTCCTCAGAAATTTCACCTTCAGGAGTAGAGAAATGGCAGCCTGTGATAAATGCTGGAAAAACATGATTTCTGAATTTTCAGTGGTACAGCCTAGCATTCTTCTGAAATACAGTGCACGTAAATCTGCAAAATCCCACTAATATGGTACAGTAGTTATGTGTGGTAGAACAGTTGTGCTTTGACCTTGCACTTTTGCAAAACATAGCAATTCATAGACAGTCATGGAAGACAGTGCCTTTTGTGTACATACTATGCATACAATGGTATACGCCTATACAGACACACACACACACACACACACACACACACACACACACACACACACACACACACACACACACACACACACACACACACACACACACACACACACACACACTGGATATAAAAAGTCTACAAACCCCTGTTAAAATGCCAGGTTTTTCTAATATAAAAAAAGTTAGACCAAAATAAATCATTTCAAAACTTTTTTAATGTGACCTATAACATGTACAATTTAATTGAAAAACAAAAAAATCTGTTATGGGAAAAAATATAAAAATAAAAACTGTACAATAATCTGATTGCATAAATGTGCACACCCTTAAACTAATACTTTGTTGAAGCACCTTTTGATTTAATTAGAGCATTCTATTGTCTTGGGTAGGAGTCTATCAGCATGGCACATCTTCATTTGGCAATATTTGCCCACTCTTCCTTGCAAAAGCACTCCAAATCTGTCAGATTGCGAGGGTATCTCTTGTGCACAGCCCTCTTTAGGCCACCCTAAAGATTTTCTATCAGATTTAGGTCTGGGCTCTAGCTGGGCAATTCCAAAACTTTCATTTTCTTCTGGTGAAGCCGTTCCTTTCCTGATTTGGATGCATGCTTGGGGTCATTGTCATGTTGAAAGATGAAAGTCCTCTTCATCTTCAGCTTTCCAGCAGATGTTTGAAGGTTTTGGGCCAAAAATGACTGGTATTTGGAACTGTACATAATTCCCTCTACCTTGACTAAAGCCCCAGTTTCAGCTGAAGAAAAGCGACCCCAAAGCATGATATTGCCACCATGCTTCACCGTGGGAATGGTGCTTTTTGGTGATGCAAAGTGTTGTTTTTGCCCCAAAAGTACCTTTTGGAATTGTGGCCAAAAGGTTCACCCTTGGTCTCATCAAACCATAACACATTTTCCCACATGCTTTTGGGAGACTCGAGGTATTGTTTTACAAATTTTAGCTGGGTCTGGATGTTTTTCTTTGTAAAAAAAGGCTTCTGTCTTGAAACCCTACCCCATAGCCCAGATATACTGAGAATACAGGAAATTGTTTTCACATGTAGTACACAACCAGTACTTGCCTGAAATTCCTGCAGCTCCTTCAGTGTTTCTGTAGGTCTCTTGGCAGCCTCACTGACTGGTTTTCATCTTGTCTTTTCACCAGTTTTAGAGGGATGTCCAGTTCTTTTTCAATATCACTGTTGTCCCATATTTCTCCACTTTGTGATGACTGTCTTCCCTGTGTTCCATGGTATATGCAATGCTGTGAAAATTATTTTGTACACTTCTCATGACTAATACCTTTCAACAATGAGATCCCTAATCTGGGTTTTTAAGCACCTAGTAGTCATGCCAATATAAAAGGCAGGACAAGTGGAACACATACTAATATAAACAACACCTTTGGTGTTACAATTGACAAAATCAGGCAAACTTAGTCTCCTGTCTAGGGTATCAATATTGATATAGGGACCCTCGGAAATGTACCGACACATATTACACTGGTGACAACGGTGCATACCCTTTTTGTCAGTTCTCAAAACAATACTGTTCTGGTCATTGAACTCTAAAGCTTTCTTTAAGTTAAAATTATTTTTTAAAACAAACAAAGGTTTATCACCCAAAACTTCATGAATATCAGAATTACCCTTGATAATTCTCCAATTTTTTGTTAACAATTGCTGAATACGTTGACTTTCAACACTCATATCCAAGGCACAAATTAAGTTAGTGTCAATACTTTTATCCAATGAAATAATATTAGGACTTAAACTCTGTTTAGAAATATAATCTAACAATGGTTGGTAAATTGTTGAACGTTTGTTAAAGATTTCTTCACTAGTTTGTTTTAAAACCAACTTGTTATACCCCCTCTCAGTAAACATGTTCGTTATAAATTCAAACTCACTGACCAAATCGCAGTCTTTTGATGTCATACGACTGGCTCTAATAAACTGTCCTCTAGGAATATTCTTAATAATGTTCCTTGGGTGGTTACTAGAGTGATGTAAGTAACCGTTAGTAAAAGTCGCTTTACGATGAATGTGACTGTGAAACCTAACGTCAGTACTGTCCCACCATAGTAGAACATCTAAAAAATTGACATTTGATCCAGCATTACCCTTAGTAAATTTCAAATAACTGGAAAGTGAATTAACCTCTGAAACAAAAAAATCAACAGTGTCTAAATTGCCTTCAATGATGAAGAACAAATCATCAACAAAACGACAAAAAAAAGAAATATGAAACTTATGAAACTGAAAACCCGGATTAGGGAACACATTTACAGTATTCGTAACAGTGATGATACTAATGCATTGTACAAACACTCTGTTAGTTGTTCCTTTTTTAAAAAAAATGTGTTTTCTGTTTTGGAAGTTGGTCATTCAGACATGAGAGGGGGTGATTTTAAAAATTATTTGGAGCAGCAGGAGACCATTTGGCAGATTAAATTAAAATCTGATGTTTATCTTGGTTTAAATGATGCCATTAATGTAAAATGCTTTTTAAAGTACCGAAAATTGTATATTAATAAGGATGGTGACATCACTTCCTTTTTTACCTGACATTGTGAGTTTTTAGATTACCACCTGTTAATTAGATAGGTTGATGGTTCAATTAATGATTCATTGGAAATGCTATTTAATGTTTGTTCTGTGGTTTTGTTTTTATTCTGAGGAAGTCTTTGTACGAAAGCGGACAATAAATTGTAGTACGCTATTTGTTTGGACTGTTCTTTTGCCTTCTTGACCGTGGTATTTTATTTTACTATCGCCATATAAGCCTAAGTAGCTTGGTCTGCAAGGCTACGGAGCGCATCATCATTGAACTCATTAACATAGACATTGGGAACCTCCAAACACTGGACCCTACCCAGTTTGGCTTTGTTAAGGGCAGATCATGCCTTCTAAACCTGGTGGACTTCTTTGAGACAGTTACCAAGGCTATAGAAGAATGAAAGGTGGTACACACAGCCTACCTAGACCTCTCTAAGGCCTTCAACACCATTCCCCATTCTGGTATTATAGACAAGCTCACCAGCCTGAACATAAACCCCTACATCACAAGATGGATTGCCAACTGGCTCATAGAAAGAACCCACATGGTGAGAGTTGTGGGAGCTAAGTCCGACTCTAAACCAGTTACAAGTGGCATTCCCCAGGGCTCAGTCCTAGGACCCCTCCTGTTCGGCATATACTTCTCAGTGGTACAGGCAAGCACAGGAGGACTATGGCTGACCAAATTCGCAGATGACTGCAAACTAGGGGGCTATAATTGACTCTCCAGCTGACACAAGCATCCTTCAAAAGGGTCTCACTGAGATGGATACCTGGTGTCAAAATCATGGCCTCAAGCTAAACGGCAAAAAGTGCATAGTCATCCCCTTTGGAAAAAACAAAGTACCCACAAACTACCACATAGGTGGTAGTCTCCTAAATACGGAAGACATAATAAGGGATTTGGGGACCCAAGTAGACAGTAATCTCACCTTTGATAATCACATTGCCAAAGTGGTTAGAAAATCCTTCTACATGGGCCACCTAACACAAAAGGGTTCGCATCCAGATCAAAAGAGGTCATTCTGCCCCTCTACTCATCACTCATCAGACCCATCATAGAGAACAATGCACCATTTGGGATGTACCTTACAAGACACCTGCAACAGCTGGAAAGACCACAGAAGTACCTCACCAAGAGGATCACTGGCCTCAAACAGATGCCCTATGCAGCTTGACTGAAGATACTCCAACTGTACTCGGTTGCATACCGCCTACTCAGAGGTGATGTCTGCCTGACATACAAGGCCATATCCAACCCAGAATTGATGGACATGCTCCACCTAAAGAAAACCTTATCCCCTCGAGCCACACACTCTAGGGATCTAAACCTCACCGCAACAATAAATAGGACATGCTGGATGGATAGATTTCTGTCCCAGAGACTTCCCATGCTTTGTAACAAGATTCCAATCTATATTAGGCAGAGCTCCTTGCTAACACTCTTCAAAGGAAACCCTGACGAGTGGATGGGAAACAGAATGTTTACCCCGGGGATCACTTCAGTGGCCCTGCTGGACAGAGGCACAGGGTATTAATTTAAGGGGGCAGCGAAAGCCAACACATTCTGGCTAGGCTTATAAATGCCTTATGCCTTAGATTTGTACAATGGAGCAATGCTGGAGGCATATCACTGAGATGATAAGGCAAACATGCAAGAAGGCACACAGCATAACACCAGAACAGACAGTTACTGGAGGTGGGGCTACCCAGCACTGGAAGCCTAACAGATATGAATTACTTTCTCATGTTTCTGCATGGACATGAAGTCAAAGGAATTACATCTGGAGGAGTGGATACAGGTTTCAGATTTACTCAGTTGTTACATATATCTCAGGGGGATGCAACAGATTAATAGCCATACAGAATGTACATATAGCAGTTGTACACATTCAGTGTGTACAAATGTAAAATAAAAATAAAATAAAGAGTGTAGGCAGACAATAAAAATGCTGCATATGCTTCTCATAGGTCCATCTGATGTTCAGTCACATAGAAGTGGCAAAGGTATGTATCCTTTCTTTGTTTGGAGCTTCATGAATGCCATTTGCATGCACACCACATAACCTTACATTTCACATGATGTGGAGAGAGAGTCTATTCCATAGATGGGAGAGTGTCCTTGACACAAATCTATCCTGCCAACAAGTCTTGTTGATGTCACAGACTAAGTTGAGGTCAAGTGTGTGGGTTACTTGAGTAAGCTTGGCTTGTGGATATCCAACAGTCCCATCAAGGTGGGATCCATGATTGCCTTGTATGCCAGACAGAGGTTACCTCTAAGGAGTCTGTATGAAACTGAGTATAGGGATAGGGCTTTTTGCCTATCTGTATATGGCAGATGTTTGAGGCCCTGGATTCTCCTGGAGAGGAACCTCTGTGGTCTCTCCAGCTGTTGCATATGCTTTGTGAGGTACATACCTAAAGGGGAGTTGAACTCAATAATGGGCCTTATAAAGGAAGAATACAGGGATGTTATGACCTCCTTGTCCCTGGATGAGATACCTTTACTTATGAGGTGGGCCATGTAGAAGGCTTTCTGTACAACAGAAGCAACATGGTAGTCAAAAGTCAGGTTGCTATCAATGTGGGTGCCCAAATACCTCATGACTGATTATGTGCTTAGGACATTGTTATTAATGTGATAATTTGTGGGACATCACTCTCCACAAAGGGGATGATGATGCATTTTTTTTTGGTATTCATCTTGAAGCCATGTTTCTGGCACCAGTCATTTGTCTGAGTGAGACCCTTTTGGAGGATGCCCACATCACTAGGGCAACTGATGACAGCACCCAGCTTGCAGTCATCTGCAAACCTGGTCAGCCATAGCCCACTGGTTTTGGCCTGGACCTCAAAAAAAAGTATATCCCAAATAACAGAGGCCCCAATACTGAATCCTGGGTACGCCGCTTGTTATGGGTCTACTGCTTGAGGTGGCTTCCCCTATTTTGACTACGTGGGTCCTATCTGTGAGCCAGTTTGCTATCCATCTGGTAACATATGGATTGATGCCTAATTGAGAGAGTTTATCTATTATGCTTGAGTGAGGAATAGTGTCAAAGGCTTTGGCCAGGTCAAGGTAGGTGGTGTGCACCTTCTTCCCCTCATCCATGGCTTTGGTGACTGTCTCAAAGAAGTCAACCAAATATAGCAGACATGATGTCACCTTGATGAAGCCAAGCTGTGTGGGATCAAGTGTTTGGAGGTTACCAATGTCCTTGTTAATGAGGTCCATGGTAATCCATTCCATGGCCTTGCAGATCAGGCTAGTTAGGGGGCAGGTACTGAGGATGTCCTGATTTACTGATGGGGGACCAAGGAGTAAAGTTTTCACTGAATCAATCAGCCAGCAAGTTTACTATATCTACAGCATTTGTATATGTGGTGTCCTTGACCACCATTTCTGAACAGATCTGGGTGCTTCTTTTGAGTTTGCAGACATATGTGAAGAAGGCCTTATGATTGCCTCTAGTAGAGGTGGCCAATTTGGACTCGAAGTTTGCTTTGGAGGATTTAACTAGTGCTCTTATTTGCTTGTTCAGGCTAAGGAGACATTGCTTCCAATTGGGAAACTGCTCCTTCTTGGTCTTGGACAGCAATTTTTTTTTTCCTTTTGTTATAGAGTTTATTTTTTGCAGATGTCCACCAGACAGGTTTACTCTTCCTTGAGGGGGGATGATTTAGTTCTGTTGGATATTCCTGATTCCATGCATCTATATAAATGCTTGTATAGTGCTTTTTTGTAGTTTTGGATATCGGCGCCAGTTCCTTCAGAGGGAAAGGGGGCTGTGAAGCTGTTTATACCATCCCTCAGGAGGCTGTAATCAGCTTTGGAGAAGTTTTTATGTCTGATCCTAGCTTGAGGGGGTTGGGGGAGATGGTGACTTCGAAAGTGACCACTTTGTGGTCAGATCTTACCAGGGAGGATGATACTATAGGGCTGCTGTAGTGGTAACTCATGTTGGTTAATACCAAGTCCAAGATGATATTACCTCTTGTGGGCATATCGACTAGCTGTCCCAAGGCATTTTGCATTGACAAAATTAAGGAATCTCTGGGTATTTATGTTCTGGCATGAGTAGTTCATCCAATCTATGTTTGGGAAGTTAAAGTCACCCAGGATCAGGGTAAAGAGTTGAATCTTGATAGATTCCAACAGGTCAAAATGTTTGGAATCAAATCAAAAAAGATTTGGCATCTTGAGTCAGATTTGGGGGCTGGCAGCTAGCTATGATTTGAATAGGGGTCTGTCTTGTCAATGGTTACCTGCACCTAGAGTGTCTCCTGTACATCATACTGTTTGACCAACCTGGAGTTGTATTTGTCTTTAATGTATATTCACCTCCTTTGGCTTTACTGCCCACAGTTTGAGGTCTGAATGTATGATAGGATGAATAACCAGGTAAGGCTGGGGTGCTCTCCACAGTTTTGAACCAGGTTTCTGTGACTGCACAGATGTCAGCATTTTCCAGGGTTAGGAATGCTTGCAATGAGTGCAGATTCATTTTTAGACTCTTAGCATGTAGCAGCATGACCTTTAATTTGTATTTTGTTGATTTTTTTATATTGGTAGTTTTAACCTCATCACTTTCCTAAAAAAGGCACTATAGTGGAGGCAAGATCATTTGCCAGTTGCCTGAAGCACAAGTAAGACAGATGCAGGCCATCTCTGGCAAAACATTGTGGTCTGTTGATCATATCTTCCCAGGCTGTCAGGTTCTGGATCCCCCTGGAATGACAACAGAAACTAAGCCAATTGTTAAAGTCAATTATTTTCTGTTTGCAATGAGACATCATTCTGTGTGAGAGCAGAATGCTGTTTAAGGCTAGGGACATACCTGCCTGGGACACACAATCAGGGAGCTCAATCATGTATATCATCATATAGCCAGATAGGTATGTCTCAAATCATTCATGCCAACATGGACTATGACAGTACCTGTTGTTGTGAGACTTGAGTGTATATGTGATATGGTGGATTCCGGCACCTGACAGACAACTAACCGTGACTTTCTCCTTATCCAGCCTGGTGAGACGCACATCTGTGTATCTCACAAGGGATTCTCCTATGACTAATATGTTGGGTTTATGGTGAACCCTTAGTGGCTGTGAGGCACAGGTGTGTGGACTATGCATGGTATGTGGTGTGGAGAGCTGTGGAGATTGCATGTTTTTGCCTCAGAGGTCTCCTTTGTTTGAGTATGTTTATGTGGAGGACTTATGCATATGCAGGTGTGTGTTGTATAGGTGTGGGTGGTGTTTGAGGTGTAGTGATTGCGCTGACAACCTTTTCACTGCCAGATATACTGGCTTGAGTGGTAGAGAGCTTGTACTCTAGGTTCCTAATATAATTGCATCTCTCACAAATTGTGTTCCTAGGTGGTAGTAGTAGATGCTTGTCCATGTACATGAGGCAGTTGGTACACTGTCTCAGGATGCCCATATCAACCCGAATGGCAGGAGAAACTGTGGGAACTTGTCCATCCATATTTGTTAGAATCTGAGGGAGAAAGGCCAGGGAGAGCTAAGGGGTGGGCCTAAAGCCCAAGTGCTTAAACCAAAACTAAGGGCTTAGAATAACACTTAATTTAGACAGGCTATAAACAAGCAGTAATAAATGCAACAGAAAAGATGCAGTTGAACACTTTATAGAACAGGCTGCAAGTAGCAGGAAAAAGCAAAGCAAGATGAAGTAACAGAGTAGTAGGAAGAAACACAAATTTTAAAATATAAGCAGGTGAATAAAGTGTCTTTTTTTTATAAAGTAAAAAGGGAGAGAGCAGGAACAGAAAATAATTCAAGGTTAAGGGACTAAGGGGTTTGGTCTTCGGAAATGATCTCTGTATTACGTAGAATGAGATAAGGAGATGGGACTGGGAGGAGTGTCCCAGATCAAATTTAAAGTAGGGGCAGGCTATTGCAAAAGCCACCAAATTTATGAACACAACAGCAATAGGGTGGGGGTGGGAGAAAAAAGTTTCAGCAAGATCGGAAAACTAAATTCTGCCAGCAAATATATAAATAATTCAGTCAAGCAAAAATCAAGACAGTGCAGAGCTCTGAACAGTTAAAGTGAAACAGTTATACAGTGCCAAAATATATACTTATCATCTCTATATTTCTAGATTGTTTAAGAAGCAGTCTCAATCAGAACACAAGGAGATTCTAGCAATGATATGCAGGAATTTACAAAATGGTAATATTTTTATACCAGCAAGACAGAAGCCAAGCCTTGAGACAACAGCAATAGGGTGGGGGTGGGAGAAAAAAGTATATGAGGTGTGACCTTTCAGTTATACTCTTTTGGATCATAATGTGATACAGAGGGAGGATCTCCAAGCTATTACAGTTACATCTTCTGTAACTAGTTTCCTAAAACACTGTTGGGCAAGCGCTGCAATACAATGATTTTCGACTGTGCCCACCTTTATAAAGCTTTTTGTCATTATCCAGATCACCATATTCTGACTACTTTTGGCATTATGAAAAACTGAAGTAACTAAATGAATAAAGCTGAGTGTTTTGCAGACATTACCTACCTTCACATTTTGCCTCTTGCCATAGTATATGAAAATCCCTAAGGAACAGCATTTCTCAACCTAAGTCCTTTAAAACATGAACAATTATCACTAAACAGTCTTGTCATGCTTGAGGCATACATAATTATCAGTGATGAACTTTTAAATGTTGATGCAGTCAGTGAATGCAAAGGAATTTGCTCTAGGCAGTGAGGCGAACTGGTCCACCTGGATTAGTGAATGGCAATTGTTAAAAACATATTAAAATGAATTAATTAATTAAATAATGCTAACATCGTTAACACGTGTTGTGAAAAACTGATAGGCAAACTTGTCTTCATCTCTTGCTCTTTTTTATTTTATTTTTTTTCTGCCATAGTGCACTATGTTGTTCACTGGACTTCTTACTTCACTACTCTATACAGAAGACATTATCCATGTTTATGTGCCATTTATCCAGTTCAGGAAACTGACATTAGTACTTTCTACTTTTAGTAGTCTAGCCGATCATTGATACCCTCACTTTTCTGTGGCCTAGTTCCTTTCTTAGAAAAGTTGAATGTCATTAAGGCAGCTGACAAAGTTAATTTGGTTACCATAGCTACCTGGTTACAAAGTGAAATGATAAATGTAAAAGCACTTTAGCCATGCTGTCTGATAAAAATATAAAATAAAGTCATAGTTTCATTACTGTAATGTTGCAAACCCTCAATTTTTGCACTTCTAGTACTGCTTACCATGGGGGTACTACAATCGCTCTGTGGCAGGAATAGATTAAGCAGCTCCATATTGTACCCATCTGCTGATATTCAGACCTGATACCTAAAAGGTATTTGTTATGGTGGCATACAAAAGCTAAATATAGCTTTGACTGAAATTTAGTTTATCATTGTAAGATCAACGTCTGCTTATGGAATTTCTTGCATGCAGAGAAAAAAATGCACATTGGATTAGAAGAAATACAAATTCAACATAACTGATTTGTTGCATCATTGTCTAATGCTTTGAGAGCACTGTGTCTAGTATGGCAAGGACACAAACAAATTCAATAAAGTCAATCTTGGATAAAAGGATTAATGTGTTGTCTTTGAAATGACTTCTGCTGCAGAACTTTTGCAGAAGCAAAACCACAAATTGCCTTGCGTGTGCAGATCATTTTTATGTGTAGACCAATCTTTTTCTCTCCTTGAACAGTTTGTGATATTAAGAGCACTTATAACCTTACTTGTCCTTGTAAGGAACCCTCACCGTTCTTGATTCTTTGGCCATTCACATCAATCCTAACAAGATAAGATCATACTGTCAGCTTTCCTTTATGCTGAGTTATTATAGTAATGGAAGCCATATGACACTTACTGTCCTTACATATTAAATGCACATAAGCTTTTGATGCTTAATGTATACAATTCATTCCTATGAACTTTATCAGAAGACATTGTGAAAGACTTTCATCTGCTATCAGACATTTGTGAGCCATCATTTTAATATATGGCAGACACTTATTTCAAAAAGTAATTAATCATTTTTTTCAACACATAGTATAATAGGAATATCTTTAAAATATACTCATTAATTTAAAAAAAAGTAAATATCTGCCTGAAAGATACAATGTTGTGTTGTTTCAGTGTTGTACTACTTCATGGTGCATAATATCATTTTGCTTTAATTTTTCACTACTTTGTCTGCAATTTTATGAACACCACTTGCAGATCTGTTTCTTTGTGACAGTGGCAGGAAATTTATGAGGTGGAAGATATATAATGATAGATACATATGGCGATACATATATATATATATATATATATATATATATATATATATATATACATACATATATATATATATATATATATATATATATATATATATATATATATAATGATAGATACATATATATATAAAATCAGAGAGAGAGATAGAGAGAGAGACACACACACACATATGTAAATCTGGCTATATAGATAGGTAGTTATACATATATAAATAGCTATATGTCTGTGTGTGTGTGTGTCTGAGTGTGTGTAAATAGATATACACATACACATACCTCTCAACTATAAATTGTACAGAATTGTGCAGGATGTCCACATTTATGCCTCAAATATTGGGTCTGGACTGTTTGTCTTAAAATCTTCTGGCAAATTACAGAGAATTGAAGTCACTAAATAATGACTAGATAATTAAATATGTTTGAGTTTCAGACTTCATATACTTCAGAAAATGTATGAACACAAATCCTGTTATTCTAGCAGCTTTCCAAGTTTATAAAAGCAATATTTAAAATATGTCCATATTTTTAGGCTTTTGTCCCCCCATTATTTTAGGCTTTGTCCAGATTTCTTACATTAACTACAAAGCCTTCCACACCTTTAGACCACAAAACAAATGTGTGAGAACCAAAGGAGGTGGTGTTTCTATCTACAGTATATAGAGATAAATTCACCTCCTGACTAGTTCGACTGGACATCTCTGTGGAGTTACTCCAAGTTCACATTACTGTGAGTAAGAACCCCATTCAAGTCATTGCATAGGAGGTTAGCATAATGGTTAAAGTGTTTAGCTTACAAACACAAGGTGCAGGGTTTGACTCTTGCATAGGGTAATTGGCTAGGCTTAAAATAGCTCACAAGGGCAATTAGCCTAGTACTACTCTATGAACCTGTGAGTTAATTATAGATCCCACACCATGAATCATGATGAGAACCAGAACTACTTGAATAAATCGTGATGTGCATGAGACCTACTTGGCCAAATCAGAGTCAGTCAAATATTGCCAAACATTCTGGTCATGGGGGATTTTGAGTATCCCACCATCAACTGGGAAACTTACTGTAGCCCTAACTTTCTTAAATTTATTAACACAAATGCCCTGAAACAAATTGTTCAAACCCCAACAAGAGGAACAAACATACTAGATTTGGTCCTCACTAACATGGCAAACAGATGCACCACTGCAACTGTTGGATCCTCATTAGTTAAATCTGATCACAAATCAGTCGCCTTCAAACGAACAGTAACACCAGTACTCACAAAGGGTGAAGTCAGACAAAGTTTCACCAAA
The DNA here is from genome assembly GCF_019279795.1 of Protopterus annectens. Lineage (NCBI taxonomy): Eukaryota > Metazoa > Chordata > Ceratodontiformes > Protopteridae > Protopterus > Protopterus annectens. The sequence goes on from NC_056729.1 coordinate 808,180,986, forward strand.
GCAAACTAGACCCTCCTAGGGGAAGGTATAATGCATTTCAAGCACCACCCCCAGCTGGAAGTGGTAACTACACCAAAGCTTACACTAAAGCCCTGTACAATCACTTGTATAAGTGTATAGACTAAGCTGTTTCAGAGAGAATCAAAGTCAGAGCCCCAGGTAAGAACAAGCCACCCTGGTGAACATCCAGCATCAACAAACTTTACAACAAATGCGAAAAGCTGCAGTCTATGAAAACTAAGTTGAGGCCCCAACAATAGAAAAGCACCATCCTTATCCTCAACTTGCAAATAAGACATGTCAAATCCATTAAGGGCAATTTGGAAAAAAATTTAGCAATCGCAGTCAAGGGTAACCATAAGACCTTTAACAGCTATGTACGTAGCCTAAAAGGCAGGACCAAAGCATGTGTTGAACTAGTGACTAATGGTATCACACACACTGATCCTGCAGAGATAGTAAACCTGCTAGTGGACAGATTTGATTGAAATTTCACTCCCTTATCCCCTCCAAACTTATCACAAACCTTGCCCCCATCTGCACATACCCCACATATCCGATGAACAGGTCATTCAAGTCTTGCTTAAGGCAAAAAACACACCCTCTATGGGACCAGACAGCATCCCAGGCAGTCTTCCAAACAAATTAAAAGATGTAATAACATCACCATTAAGTACCCTGTTCAATCACAGCCTAACCACAGGCTTTGTTCCTGTGGAATGGAGAACAGCAACAGTTACTCCCCTCTACAAAGGTGGTTTAGCAACAGACTCAGACAATTATAGACCCATAAGTCTGACCAGCCTCATCTGTACAGCCATGGAATGTATCATCATGGACCTCATAAATAAAGACATAGGCAGCCTCGAAACCCTGGATCCAACCCAATTCATCTTTGTCAAGGCATACCTGCCTGTTAAACCTGGTGGATTTCTTCAAAAATGTGACCAGGGCCATTGATGAGGGCAGATCTATGCACACAGCATACCTCAACTTGGCAAAGACCTTTGACATAATCCCACACTCAGGCCTTACTGATAAACTTTCAAACTTAATGTAAACCCCTTTGTTGTAAGATGGATTGCCAACTGACTCACAAACCAGTAACACTATCAAAGTGGGTGACTCCACATTAACAGCCAACTTGTCGCCAGCGTGGTGCAACAAAGGTTAGTGCTGGGCCACCTACTGTTTGGAATATACCTCTCAGAAGTTCATGCTAAACCTAAGAGGATGTAGCTGACCAAGTCTGTGGATGACTGCAAACTGGGTGCAATTACTGAATTCCCAAATTATGTCAGTTTACTTCAGGAGGGTCTTACACAGCTCAACGACTGGTGTCTTAGTCGCAGTCTCAAACTAAATGCAAAGAAATGCATCATCATTCCCTTTGCAAAAACAATGTCCCTTCACACGTTCAGATTAACAATAATACTCTGTGTGCCTATGAAGTGGTAAGAGATCTGGGATCACAAATGGACTGTGAGCTTAACTTTGACCACCATGTGCCTACTGTAGTGAGAAAGCCTTTCTATGTAGCACACTTGATTAGCAAAGGCATCGCCTCTAGAACAAAGGAGGTTATAACATCTCTATACTTGACACTAATCAGAACAATAATTGAGTATAATGCCCCTTTTGGCATGTACTATACAAAGCACCTGCAGCAATTGGAGAGACTTCTAAGGTTTCTAACTAGGAAGGTCAAGGGACTCCAGCACATGCTTTACACAGACCAACTAAAGTCCCTGTCATTATACTCAGTATCATATAGACTTCTTAGGAGTGACTTATGCCTTGCTTACAGAGGAATCTGACTGAAACGTAATGAATTTGCTCCACATCCTTAAATCAAATGGGACTAGAGCAACCCATTCCAGGGCCTGTGACTTCAATAGCACATGCTGGAGGAATAGATTTGTCTCCCAGTGACTGCTGCATCATTGGAATAGGCTATCAATTCATGTAAAGCAGAGCACCTCTATGATACTCTACAAAAGGACCCTGGATGAGTGGATAAGGCTCCGAAAAATTCTTACTGGGGATAGAGCCCACAGCCGTCCTGATCATGAGCAGTCATTGCTTAATACAATCATGGGTATTGAATAGAGAGTATCTATGGTATTACATTGGGATGAAATGGCTAGGCTTGAAATGACCTCCAGGTGGATTGCCAAGTAACCTCCTATGATCCTATGATTCTAGGAAGAGGTTAAAAAGGAAGCACATACATATAGGTTGGTAGGTTGGTACAAGACCCTTTTCAGCTAATACCTGACCCATGCATAAATGACACGGTAAATACAACAAGTTTTTATACCAACAAATGAACAAGGCATAATTTATCAGAGAGAGTACATAGCATATTAGAGAAGAAAATTGAAAAGTATACATATATAAAACTGTTGGTTGAACATTGAACCAGCAGGTATATATTTATAGAGAGATAGGAGTTTTTTTTTAAGTCACAGATCATTTCTCATTGTCACAAACATGGGGACAAAATGCTCCACACCGGTAGTATATCCCTCATTGGTGAGATCTGATCATAAACTAATCTCACTGGAAATCCACATCCCGCCCCCACCCCAAACAAAAAAGACCATAGTGAAGAACTTCTCTAAAGCAAACTTCACACTACTCAAGACTGGTGTGGTATCCTTCAAGGCCCCTGAGCCAGTGGAAACCACAACCCAAGCTGCGGAAGCCCTTACAAATGCCTTCTATGAACACCTCCAGGACTGCATGAATCAGGCAATCCCAAATAAAACCAAGACTCTTTCCACAAAGGGCAAACGTCCAGTCTGGTGGACCCCAGCCATTAACAAACTTTACAATAAGAGGAGAAAGCTATTACATGATAGAACAAAATCCATAAAAGGGAAGTCACCCTGATCATTATTAGTAAAAAATACGAGCACTCATAAAATCAACTAAGGCCAATTTTGAGAGAAAATTGCCATGGATTCAAAGGACAATCATAAGGCCTTTTTCAGCTATGTTAGGAACCTGGGTGGAAACTCCCAGATATGCTCAGAATTAGTCCAAAATGATACAAAAATCACTGAACCCACAGACATTGCCAACATACTGGCAGACAGGTTCAGTGCAAACTTCACCCCTCTCCCCTAAAGGAGAGATAACTATCCCAGCCGAGTGTAGCCTCCCGGACATCTCAAATGCGCAGGTGAAAGCTGCTCTCTCTAAAGCTAAAAACACAGCATCAATGGGACCGGATGGTGTCCCCGGCTGTGTGCTACACGAGCTAAATGAGGAATTAAACCCGCATAAGGCAGCTGTTTAATCTCAGCCTTACCACAGGATACGTGCCCAAGGAGTGGCGACGGCAACTGTGGTCCCACTCCACAAAGGCGCCTCACGGACCCTGGTAATTACCGCCCCATAAGCTTAACAAGTCTAGTCTGCAAAGCTATGGAGAGGATCATAATGGAGCTCATAAACAAAGATATAGGGGACTTGCAGACATTGGACCCGACCCAGTTTGGCTTTGTCAAGGGAAGATCATGCCTTTTGAACTTGTTCGACTTCTTCGAAACAGTCACCAAGGCCATTGATGAGGGAAAGGCAGTCCATACAGCCTACCTTGACCTTGCAAAGGCTTTCGACACAATACCCCACTCGGGTATTGTAGAAAAACTTACCAGCTTAAATGTAAACCCATATGTCACAAGATGGGTTGCAAACTGGCTTAAGGACAGAACCCACAGGGTTAGAGTTGCTGGCGCTGTGTCAGACTCCAAGCCGGTCACAAGTGGTGTCCCACAGGGCTCGGTCCTTGGCCCCCTATTGTTTGGCATCTACTTCTCAGAAGTACAGGCCAACATGGGAGGACTTTGGCTGACAAAGTTTGCAGACAACTGCAAACTGGGCACCATAGTGGAAAGTGCATCGGACACGGATATCCTTCAGAAGGGACTCACGGAAACAGATAGCTGGTGCCAGAGCCATGGCCTGAAGTTAAACGCCAAAAAATGTATAGTCATACCCTTCGGGAAAAACAAGGTAACCCCAAGCTACCATATAGGTGATAATCCACTAAGCACAGAAGAGGTTATCAGGGACCTGGGGACCCAGGTTGACAGTGGCCTTTCTTTTGACACTCACGTTGCTAAAGTGGTTAGAAAGACCTTCTACATTGCCCACCTGATCATGAAGGGATTCACATCCAGATCTAGTGAGGTCATTGTTCCCCTGTACTCTTCACTTATCAGACCAATGATCGAGTACAATGCCCCATTCGGGATTTATCTCACCCGACATCTGCAGCAATTGGAGAGACCCCAAAAGTTCCTCACCAAAAGGATAAAGGGACTCCAAAATCTGTCATATGCTGCCAGATTGAAGAAACTCCAGCTCTATTCAGTCGCATACCGCCTGCTCAGAGGTGACATGTGCCTGACATACAAGGCCATGTCCAACCCGGAATTAATGGACATGCTCCACCTCAAAAAATCCAAATCCACCAAAACCACTAGAGCAAGCAACTTAAACCTTAGCACGGATATAAATAGGACGTGCTGGAGGGATAGATTTATCACTCAGAGACTCCCTATGCTGTGGAATAAAATCCCGGTCCATGTGAGGCAGAGCACCTCGCTGACTCTGTTCAAGAGAAATCTAGACCTGTGGATGGGAGATTGTAGGTTTACCCTGGGAATCATCCCTGTGTCACTGCTGGACAGAGGCACAACAAACTAATGGGCACAGTATTTTTTCATATAAGGGGTGGCGTAAGCCACAAAAATTTGGGCTAGGCTTATAAATGCCTTAGGGCAGATAGCCTAGTATAAACTTATGAACCTATGAACCTATGAACCTATTTAATGTGTGACTCATCTAATCTCAAAAGTCAAATACAATGTAATTGGTTCCCAAAAGGGAGAGCTAAATGGGCCTGCCCTTTCTACAGGAACCATGTTAATGTCCATATTCTGGTATTATAATCAGGAGCGTCAATAAGTTTTCATCATGCCCCTTTGTCGAGCTGACCTCGATGGAATTAAAAATAGAATGCAGAGACATACATATATCAATATACCTATTTATATAAATATATAAATCTATACATATCTATCATATATCTATATCTACAGTATATCTATCTATATATCATCTCATCATCATCATCTTCTTTCGGCTGTTCCCATTAGGGGTCGCCACAGCGGATCACCTGTTTCCATTTCTTCCTGTCATCTGCATCTTGCTCTGTCACACCAACCACCTGCATGTCCTCTCTCACAACATCCATAAACCTTATCTTAGGCCTTCCTCTTTTCCTGTTACCTGGTAGGTTCATCCTTAGCATCTTTTTCCCAATATACTCAGCATCCCTCCTCAGCACATGTCCAAACCAACGTAATCTTGCCTCTCTGGCTTTGTCTCCAAACCTTCCAACCTGGGCTAACCCTTTAATATACTTATTTCTAATCCTGTCCACCCTCATCACACCCAGTGCAAATCTTAACGTCTTTAACTCTGCCACATCCAGCTCAAACTCCTGCCGTTTTGTCAATGCCACTGTCTCCAACCCATATAACATAGTTGGTCTCACTACCCTCTTGTAGACCTTCCCTTTCACTCTTACAGGTACTCGTCTGTCACAAATCACTCCTGACACTCTTCTCCACCCACTCCATCCTGCCTGTACTCTCTTCTTCACCTGTCTTCCACACTCACCGTTACTCTGAACTATTGACCCAAGTATTTAAACTCATCCACCTTCGCCATCTCTACTCCTTGCATCCTCACCATTCCTCTATCCTCCCTCTCATTCATACACATATATTCTGTCTTAGTCCTGCTGACCTTCATTCCTCTTCTCTCTAGAGCATATCTCCATCCCTCCAGGGTCTCATCCACCTGTTCCCTACTCTCACTACAGATCACAATGTCATCTGCAAACATCATAGTCCATGGGGACTCCTGTCTGATCTCGTCTGTCAACCTGTCCATCACCATTGCAAATAAGAAAGGTCTCAGAGCTGATCCTTGACGTAACCCCACCTCCACCTTAAATGCATCCATCAATCCCACAGCAGACCTCACCGCTGTCACACTAGCCTCGTACATATCCTGTATCACTCTTACATACTTCTCTAACACTCCTAACTTCTTCATACAATACCAAAACTCCTCTCTAGGGACCTTGTCATATGCTTTCTCTAAATCTACAAAAACACAATGCAACTCCTTCTGACATTCTCTGTACTTCTCCATCAACACTCTCAGAGCAAACATTGCATCTGTAGTGCTCTTTCCCAGCATGAAACCATACTGCTGATCACTAATCATCATGTCCCTTCTTAACCTAGCTTCCACTACTCTTTCCCATAACTTCATGCTGTGACTGATCAATTTAATCCCTCTGTAGTTACTACAGCTCTGCACATCACCCTTATTCTTAAAAATCGGTACCAAAACACTTTTTCTCCATTTCTCAGGCATTCTCTCACTTTCCAAGATTTCATTAAACAATCTGGTTAAAACCTCCACTGCCATTTCACCTAAACACCTCCATGCTTCCACAGGTATGTCATCTGGGCCAACAGCATTTCCATTCTTCATCCTTTTCATAGCTATCCTTACTTCCTCCTTGCTAATCCATTGTACTTCATGATTTACTGTCCCTACATCATCCTACCTTCTCTCCCTCTCATTCTCTTCATTCATCAACCTCTCAAAGTACTCTTTCCATCTCTTCAACACACTCTCCTTGCTTGTGAGTATGTTTCCCTCATTATCCTTTATCACCTTTACCTGCTGCACATCTTTCCTAGCTTGGTCCCTCTGTCTAGCCAATCGGTAAAGTTTCTTTTCTCCGTCCTTAGTGTCCAACCTTTCATACAACTCTTCATATGCCTTATCCTTAGCCTTTGCCACCTCTATCTTTGCATGCACTTCATCTCCTTATACTCCTATCTACTTTCTTCATCTCTCTGACAATCCCACTTCTTCTTTGCCAACCTCTTTCTCTGTATACTTTCCTGTACTTCCTCATTCCACCACCATGTCTCCTTGTTGTCCTTCCTCTGTCCAGATGTCATACCAAGCACCTTTCTAGCCATCTCCCTTACTAGCTCTGCTGTAGTTATCCAGCTATTTGGTAACTCTTCACTGCCACACAGTGCCTGTCTTAATTCATCCCTGAACTCCACCTCACAATTACCCATTTTCAGTTTCCACTATTTGATCCTTGGTGCTGCCCTCACACTCCTCCTTCTCTTCTTGATCACCAACGTCATCCTACAAACCTCCATCCTATGCTGCCTAACTACACTTTCCCTGGTCACCACTTTACAGTCTCCAATCTCCTTCAAACTGGCCCTCCTACATAAGATATAATCCACCTGTGTGCGTCTTCCTCCAATTTTGTATGTCACCCTATGCTCCTCCCTCTTGTTAAAATACGTATTCACCACAGCCATGTCCATCCTTTTTGCAAAATCCACTACCATCTGACCTTCTGCATTCCTTTGCTTAACACCATACCTACCCATCACTTCCTCATCCCCTCTGTTCCCTTCACCAACATGCCCATTGAAATCTGCTCCAATCACCACTCTCTCCCCCTTGGGTACAGTCATCACCACTTCATCCAATTCACTCCAAAATTTTTCTTTCTCATCCAATGCACACCCAACTTGTGGAGCATTTGCACTAACAACATTCATCATTACACCATCAATTTCCAGCTTCATAAACATCACTCTATCCGACACTCTTTTCACCTCCAAAACACTCTTAGCCTACTGTTCCTTCAGGATAACTCCTACGCCATTTCTTCTGCCATTCACACCATGGTAAAACAATTTGAACCCACCTCCGATACACCTAGCATTAATCCCCTTCCATCCGGTCTCTTGCACATACAATATACATATATATAAAGAGAGAGATAACTATGCATACATATATATGTATATATATATATCTATATATATATATATATATATATATATATATATATATATATATATAAAACCCAGATTTACTATTCTACCGTGCAGGACTAGCTTAGTCATGCATGGAGGCAGCCGTTTAGGAGCAGGACGGCAGCGTGCCATGCATATTAATGAGGTGCACTGCCTGAGCTCCTAATCTTACAGAGCGTGTAAGAGTGCAGGGGGCGTGTCTGAGAGCAGAGCAGTCAGAATATACATGCCGCCTGCAATGAGGAACAGCAGAAAGGGCTAAGAAATGAGTGAGACCACTCACAAGTGTCCGCATGTCCCCACGACAGCAAGTATACAGAAATAAAATGAACAAACCCTTTTTTTTTTTTAAAAAATCGATTAAAGCTAACTGTAATTGTGCGAGTGTGCCCATCACATATATATGGTTAATGCAGCTTAAATGGCTGAAGAGGATAACAAGGAAGATATACGCAAATGTAGCAGCATAGCAATAGTGTAGTAGCAGAGCATTTGCTTTACAAGCAGGTATTCAGAGTTCAAATCCCACTGCAGCACATCCCATTTTCCATGGCAAACCATGTTATGACTAATATTTATATTACATAACCCACTAAATAACATATAGTAATGAACTGGAGTACTGCAGTAAATACACGTCAGGTGTCAGTATCATAATGGAAAAAACACCAGTAAGCAGGTTTAAGCACGGATAAGCTGTAGTAAGCATATTTAAGCACTAGTAAGTGGGTATAAGCTTGTTTGTGTGAGGGTAAGCAATGTGCACATAGGTTAAGCAATTTTGATGCTAACTCTCTGTAAGCATATGTAACCAGAGTTTAGCATTGCTTACTCTCACGCAAACCTGTGCAAACCCGCTTACAAATGCTCAAAAGCTCCCTAATCACTCTATATCCAACGGCCCTTGTTCTGCCTGTTAACAAAATAAACTGCCTTGTAGTTCTTGAACCTAGGACTCTATGCACTATAGTCACAGTAGTTAACCACCAAACCATCACAGAAGTACAAAAGAACGAGGTATCAGCAAACAAGTCTTTATCACAGTAAAATCAAACTGAACCTGGGAAAGGAATCAGTATGCAGATATATGTGCCTCAACCCACTACATAACATAAATATGTGAACTGGAGTACAGCAGTAAGCCCAGAAGTCAGGTGTAATTGTAATAGTGTTGAAGTTCCCAGTAAAACACAAGGACACCATACAGTGTACACACACATGAATCATAGATACCAGGCATACATATAAGGTGTAATGAATAATAAATCAATGCCAAAAAGGAAATATAATCCAAAGTCTAATGTAAGCAATGCTAAGCATTGCACAGACCAGCATAGGAGGTGTAAACAATGTGTAGGCTAGCTAACACAGTGTGCCCAGAGGTATATCCCTTTAAACAATGCCAACCCTAGGTAAGCAGGTTTGCCCATATCTGAGTCTTTTCAAAACCAGCCAATCATGGAAAAGTGCAGAAAATCAGCCCTACTTAAACCCAAGAAGCGGGAATACATCTCATGACTGGTTGTAGATTCCTCTTGCAGGCACCATGTCAGGATTGGGAGAAGGTGTGCACTTTTGGGTGAAGCGCTGGTGCATCCAGGAGTCCAGAGTCATGGCTGGACTCCTTGTCAAAGACCGTGATCAGAGACTGAACCTATGTATTTAAAGCAGGGCCTTGTTACTCTTCCATTATTAAGGCTCATTTAAATGGGGTGGGAGGTTTGCATAATGGTTAAGGTATTTACCTTACAGACACAAGGTGGATAGTTTGATTCTTACATGGGGAAATTGGCTAGGCTTAAAATGACCCACAAGTGCAGTTAGTCTAGTACTATCTATGAACCTATATTTAAGACTGCTGCAGGGCCAGTACCAGGGCTCCCAATATAAGGCAGAGACCTGGGACCATCTTGTTCGTGACCTCACCAGTGCCATTGGCATACCCCAAACTGGTGAGCATGTCAGGCATCACTATGCCAACCTGAAGCAGTGTAAGAGGAACCTCTTGGACCAGTGTATCCAATAGGCAAGAGCAGAAGGGGATGTCCCAGCTGTGTGTAAGTATCACCCCACTATGTATGTAATAATGGAAAGCTCATGTGTATCATGGATAGGTATGGCTAAAGATTCCTCTTATGTTTCCCACAGCTGCAATGGAGCAGGTCGTGAACCATGAGGCCCACGTCAGTCACCTGGCGAGGTTGCAACGTGAGGCAGCTCAGTAATACTCATGCATTTACTGTCATAGGAAATAAAACTAAAAGTATTAGTAAATTAATTGCCTGTATAAAACCTGTATTGTTCAAGGCAAGTACTGCATAGACCAAAGAATATGGCAGTAAGAGTCTCATATAGTTTGTATGAAAATAAAGCATAATAGTCTGACAAAGGCTATAGACGAGGGAAAGGTGGTCCACACAGCCTACCTAGACCTTGCAAAGGACTTCAACACCATTCCCCACTCAGGTTATTATAGACAATCTCACCAGCCTGAACATAAACACCTACGTCACGAGATTGGTTGCCAACTGGCTCATGGACAGAACCCACATGGTAAGAGTTGCGGGAGCAAGGTCTGACTCTATAGGTGGCAGCCCCCTAAATACGGAAGATGTAATAGGGGATCTGGGGACCCAAGTAGATAGTAACCTCTCATTTGATAATCACATTGCCAAAGTAGTTAGAAAATCCTTCTATGTACCCCACCTAATAACAAAAGGGTTTGCATCCAGATCGAAAGATATCATTGGGCTCCTGTATGCATCACTCATCAGACCCATCATAGAATACAATGCCCCATTTGGGATGTACCTTACAAGACACCCGCAACAACTGGAAAGACCACAGAAGTACCTGACCAAGAGGATTGCTGGCCTCAAGCCGATGCCCTATGCAGCTCAACTGAAGAAACTCCAGCTGCACTTGGTTGCAAACCGCCTACTCAGAGGTGATCTCTGCCTGACATACAAGGCCATGTCCAACCCAGAATTAATGGACATGCTCCAGCTAAAGAAAACCATATCCCCTCGAGCCACACACTCCAGGGATCTAAACCTCACCACAATAATAAATTGGACATGCTAGAGGGGTAGATTCCTGTCCCAGAGACTTCCCATGCTCTGTAACAAGATTCCAATCTACATTAGGTAGAGCTCCCCGCTAACCCTTTTTAAGAGAAACCTTGACGAGTGGATGGGAAACAGAAAGTTTACCCCAGGGATCACTTCAATGGCTCTGCTGAACAGAGTCACAGGGAACTAATCGAAGGGGGTGGCGAAAGCCAACACATTCCAGCTAGGCTTATAATTGCCTTCAGGCAGATTGTCAAGTACCTACCTATTAACCTATATATTAATCTATAATAAAGTTTTAACTGCTGGACTGCATGTGTATACTCTGGTATCATATGGTAATGTAGATTTGCAATCATGTAATAGTACTGTTGTGTTCAGCACTATTACCCACACTGTGCACCATAAATAGAATGTGTAGGAATGCCTGTATATGACTGGTGTAATCCCCAGAGGCCATTTAATACAACTGAGAGATACATGGACAGAAAACAGGGAAAAGGTGGACAACAAAACCCAAATAGCACATGCAACTGAGATGTGAATGGTTATATTTTAGCTCACACAGCCATGGTTCGAATCCTGGCAGTGGGAGTAGTCTGCATACAGAATCGTACCCCACAACTGTACTGATATGTCCAGAATGTCCAGTAAAGTGACCCATATCTGGTGCCTGTCAACCTGTCCCTCTGTGAAATCAGTGGGATGATCCCAGATGTATATGCAGCAAACAGAAAATACAACTGATTGACACACATCTATGAGAACAGCATCTCCCCAAAACCATATGAGCGTAAGAACCCCCACAAGTCCCATTTAGACTCCCATGTTGTCAAGCTGTGGCCAGAGTGTGTACAGTAACAGAGTGAGATGTATGTGCATATTAGTAATGTGTAATCTGGTACTGGGTGTAGCAACATTCAGGGAGTGCTGAAAAACAGTTCTCCCACAGGTCTGTTGGATACCAACACTGTGCCCAGAAATTCAAGAATGTTACCCTGTACTGGTACTGTTTACATTGGTATTGTATGGCATTGTGACTGATGCAGTTGCTCTGAATATTGAGGTAGTAGGCATCACTGCTGCCCACACTGTCCTACAAAATATAACTGTCTAGGATATCTGTATAAGAGTGTTGTAATACAAGGTCAGAATGCCAAAGCACAGGAGAATTATAAGACAGAAAGCAGATAGGAGATATACAGTAATATCTATATAGCACACAGAACTCTGATGGACAGTCTGTAAGTTGTAACAGGCAGAGCCATGGTCTGAATCCTGGAAGTGGAAGTAGTCTGCATACAGAATCATACCCCACAACTGTACAGATAAGACCAAGATGTCCAGTATATGGGCCCACATCTGCTGCCTGTCCCCCGTCCCCCTGGGAAGTCTGTGGGATGATTCCAGATGTTTAGCCACCCAACAGGGAATACAAGTGATTGTCAAACATCTATGAGAACAAACCTGTCACTGTAGCAACTCCTGAAACTGTAAGGAGAGTAATAAGCCAAGTATGTCCTATCTGCACCCCCATGTTGTCAAGCTGTGACCACATTGTGTACAGTAACAGAGTGAGATGTATGTGCATAATACTAATGTGTAATCTGGTACTTTGTGTGACAACATTCAGGTAGTGCTAACAAACATTGCTCCCACAGGTACGTCAGATACGAACACTGTGCCAAGAAATAAAACCCTTCATACCCTGTACTGGCACTGTTTACTCTGGCATTGTAGGGAATAGTGAGTGTTGCAGTTTCTCTGAATAATAAAGTATCACTGATCACCATCACCCACACTGTGCTACATAATATAACTGTGTAGGAAAGCATGTGTATGTGTGTGTCAAGTCAATAAAGGTTGAAGAGGGCAATAGTCTAGATATGTCCCGGTACACCTGCATGTGATCAAGACATGGCCAGAGTCTGTGCAGAAAGAGTTGTATAGCTGTGTGCACCGCATCACCCTGGAATCTGGGAGTATGTGTAGAGTCAGTTAGTTAGCGTTAACAATCATTTCCTCCACAGGTATACCAAGTAAGAGGTGTATACTGCAGGTAAAGCCAGTTCATGTATAATGATGACAACAGCCATATCACTGTCCAAACTAAGGCTATAGGTAGTATAGTAATACTTGTAAGGTACAGATAACAGCACTGACTAGGAAAGTAATGTAGACTACAGGAATACACTAGTTGTTAATTGACATCTTCCCCTCCCCCACCATATCTTCAGCAATAAACTACATACCCACCCCAACCGGTATGTAATGTCTCCAATGTTCTGATTATGCCATATTGGTTAATAAATATTTATATTTGTTTCCATGCATGTGTTATATTGAATTATTCCAACATTGGTAGCATGGTGCCATCAGTCTACCTGCATGCTGTTGTTATTACCACTGTGGTTCCATATCTGCATGTGTTCTGTTTGCTATGCAACTGTTCCATTTCTGGTGTCTGGGTTAATGGGAATATCTATGCATGCTGTTATACCTAACCTTGGAATGTGTTGACTATTACTAACCCACATATGATGATAAAATCTAAACACTATAGCATGTTTGGGAAGGCCAGTCCCAGCGGACCCACCTGTCCCGCCTCAGCTGGGCATGGCACCAGGCACCAGCATGTCTGGGGCCCAACCCAGGACCTCCTCGTCTGTTGGTCCTGCAGCACCTTTGGGTGGAACCGCCTCATGGGATGGGGCTTGCCCCCCCCCCAGGAGCAGGCGCAGACAGGTACCTGTCACCCGTCGCCAGGTCCGGGTTGTGGTATGTAACGCGCTCAACCAGCAGCTTGGTGAACTTCTATGCCAGCTCAAGAGCCACTTGTCGTGATTAGAGTGTCAGTCTGGCTCTGCAACTCAGCCCCCAGCACAACCACCACTGGGGCTGAGAAGATGCAGTGGTGACTGCCCATGGGTGGGGACCTCAGTCCCACTGTTTCCACTAGGGCTTCCGATTTCTCAACACCCCTCCCCATCAAGGTATTTACCCCAACATGTGTCATATACTGACCCTGTATACGTCTTGTTTGTCTTGTCTGTTAACCTACCCAACCTACCTCCCCACATATACCTACTACCCTCCCCAACATCCCACTCTCACCTTAAAAAAAAATTAAAAACGGGCAATCTTTTCCCCCAAAAAAATCATGCCCCATACATAGCTGACCTTTTCACACACATGTCCACTGGACACATGTAATCAGGTCTAAATGCCATCACAACACATTATTGTTGTCCTCACCCCTCACTCAGGGGTTTGAGTGCCCAAATCTACCTCCAAACTCAGTGTGTATGCACAGCTGTTGCTGTAGAAGAAATAGGCAGCTATGGACATTCTCTACACCCTTCCTGCACATCCCTAGATATTTTGCCTACTGTCTTTCCCTCTTTGTGCCCCTTTTTCACCACTTTTCTATCAACCCTTTTTTTCTTTCTTTTAAAGAAATTAGTGCGAGGGTAAGTGGGGGTAAGCACTTTTAAGCAGCAGTAACCAGGTTTAACCCTGTTTGCGCAGGGTAAGCAATGCCTAGACAGGTTAAGCAATTTAGAAGCTAACTGAGTATAAGAAACTGTAACCGGAAGTTAGCAGTGCTTACCTCCGAGCAAACCCACTTACAACTGCTCAAAAGTGCCTTAATCACTCTGCATCCAATGGCCCTTGTTCTGCCCAGCAACAAAATGAAAAGCCTCTGTAAGGCTCAAACCCAGGACCCTGCATACCATAGCCAAAATGAATTACCACTAAACCATGTCAGATATACATAAGTTTGATGTTTTCAGAAATATATCATCCAGCCCAGTCATTCAACAGTACAGGGAATGTATTCAAACATGTATGTGTGTGTGTGTGTGTGTGTGTGTGTGTGTGTGTGTGTGTGTGTGTGTGTGTGTGTGTGTGTGTGTGTGTGTGTATATAGATATCATTATCTAAATAAATAGATATAACATATCGATATATGTAGATATAGGTATAATATAGAAATATGGAAATATGTACATATATATCTATATATATATATCTATATATCTATATATATATCTATCTATATATCTATCTATCTATCTATATATATATATATATATATATATATAAATGTAAACATATATACATACAAATGCATACATCTATAGATAGATATATATGTCTACATATATACAGCAAGTTTTATATATATATATATATATATATATATATATATATATATATATATATATACATACATATATATATATATATATATATATATATGTGTGTAAGCAGATATATGCATCTACATAGGTATATATGGACATACGTCTGTAGATAACAGTGGGAACATAACATAAACATATATGTCCACATGCACTGTTACTGGGTTTGAAAGGCCCCAAACAACATACGTCTTTTACGATTAGGTACCCCCCCACACACACAGTCAACCACGTCTGCCCTGCAATACACTGCCAACATTTGCAGCCCCAATACCAAGGACCTGACACGACATGGGCTCAAGATGTTAACAGTACTCCATCCCACCTGTATGATGTCAGGCTGGTATCAGTAACTTATATCATTGCAGTACAGTCTGGAAAACATAGAGAATGTACAATGTGGTAGCAATCAACATCCCTAGGATACATATACGCAGACACATATATGCAGATATATATATATATATATATATATATATATATATATATATATATATATATATATATATATATATGTATACATATATATAGATATATATGTAACTATACATACTCACACACACACAGATATGTATAGTAAGATACATATGTAGAAGGTGCACACAATATGGAACAGACACTATTCCTGCAGTTACCACCTTACCAACTGGAGATTATATGAGCCACCCATACAAATGACAATCATTGCCTGCAACATATACCCACAGAGAGATCAAAGGATATAACACCACACACAGGTTTGCATAAATGGGAAAGCTGTATTTGTGTACTGTTACAGTTGTATATGCCATGTCATATAGCTGTTTAGACAAGGACATCCATATAAACCGAGTAATGCAACTGTAAAACAGTTATACTAATACAGCAGTCTGGAAATGTTAACAAATGTTGCTGTCCAGGCCAAGGCCATCAAGTAGTACAATAGTAAAGACAAACTGGGCCACAGGATACCAAATAATCAACAGTAAGTAATGCAGATGTGTAGTTCAGCAGCCTCTATCTACACTCTGTAGACAATCCCTAGGGGGTAAGGACCTCAGCTGACACAATGGGATGAAACTGTTACATAACAAGGCAAAACTGATACCATTACAAGCACACTGACAAACAGAAGAGTCTGTGTAGCACGTGGCAGTAGGCCTGCATTTACCCAAGGTGGATTGTATGGTAATGTTCATCCATATACCTTAATACAGCTCACCCCTGATTGTCTTCAGGATTTTGGGCTTTCAGGATTCTGTAGCACTCTCATATATATATATATATATATATATATATATATATATATATATATATATATATATATATATAGATATGGATTCCTATTACAAGAACGAAAGTTCACTACTTCGAACTTGTAATAGGAAGCCTCACTTCTGCGAAAGTTCACTTTAACAAAAGTGAACTTTTGGTAAGTGTACTTCACCGAAAACACCGCAGCACAGTGGAGGACATAAAAAACAAGCTATGTCCTCCACTATGGTGCGATAATCACAGACCTTAGGCTTTGGGCAATTTTTAGGGTAAGGGGATAGTTAGTAAAGCTATCCCCTTGCCCTAACCCATGCCCTAACCTGAAGGTTCGTGACTATCGCACTATAGTGGAGGACATTGCTATGTCCTTCACTGTGCCAAGTTGTCACGGACCTTAGGGTTAGGGCACGGATTATGGTAAGGGGATAGCCCATAGGGCTATCCCCTTACTATGACCCGTGCCCTAACCCTAAGGTCCGTGAGTACCTCGCAGAAGTTCAGTATAACACCCGTTCGTTGTACTGAACTTCGCGTAAGTGCATTTTCGATTAAGTGCACTTTTGCTGCAGTGAGCATTCCATGCACTATTTCAAATTAGTGAAAATTCGATCTAGTGTGTGGAACTCATAGATATATGTATATATAGATATACGTATATGTATATTTAGATATATGTATATATAGCTATATATGTATGCACATCCTATTTGTACAGATATGCCTAGTTATGTTGGTATATATGTAGATATCAGTAACTATATGTGCATACATATCTATTCTGATATACCTACTACTGTCAATATATATGTAGATATCCATACGTATATGTGCATACATATCTCTATCTGTTTGTGTAGAGGAACACTTTATAATCTTGAAATTCTGAAATACCAAATTTCAGAATCCCGAGATCATAAAGCCAAAATTTCTATATATCAAAACCCCAGAAGCACGAATTTCAAAATCCCGACATTCAGAGATGTTGAAGTAGCACTTCTGGTGTTGCGGTGTTTGAATGGAAGTTCAGGTAAGTATGTATGTTTAATGGTGTTGGTTAGGGGCTTTAGTGTGTGTCAGTGTGTATTATGACTGTGATGTGTTTGTGCAAGGGAAATGCAGGTGTGTGGTGGTGTTCCCGTGTGTTTGTGTAGTGCGACCCTGGAGTTAGTATATTTAAGTAGGGGTATGGGGAGGGGCGCAGCCCCCCCATTGGGGGTGCAGGGGGGCTTGCTCCCCTGCTTGTATGTAGTGTAGGTTTGTGTGTTTGTTTGTGGGAGGAATGTGTGTGTTTGAGTATGTGTTTGGTGTCTGGTTAGTGTAGGATTCGCGATTTCAAAATTCGTGCTTTTGGGATTTTGGTATTTAGAGCTTTTGGCTTTATGGTCTCGAAATTTTGAGGTTTGGTATTTCAGGATTTTGGGATTATAAAGTGAATCCATGTGTACACATATATTGCTCTGTATATGTATATATCTGGGTGCTTATATGTATATTTATGTACATATACATATCCATCTGTGTATGTCGATATGTATATGTGTATGTCTGTATAGATATCTGGATAATTATATGTACATATATCTTCATCATATGTGAAACAAACCAAACAAGCAAAATCTGAGGGTAATGATACTTAACGCTAGAAGTCTAAACCTCAAAATGCACTCAATCAAGGCACTCCTTAAAATGGAGTACATCGACATCTGTGCAGTGTCAGAGACCTGGTTCAAGGCTCCAGAGAGAACCCCTGCATTACCAGGCTATAAATCATACCACACCTTTCGGCCACCTAACCTGGACTGAAACACTAAAGGCAGAGGCGTGTCCATATTCATTAAGGATAGCCACACCTCCAGGCTAGTTGCTCAGCATAATGCATCTGAGATTATCCAAGTGCAACTAACTCTGTGCAAGACCGCAACCCAAATTGTAGCATGCTACAGATCCCCCACCATGCCCCAGGATTCCCACTCCTCATTTCTTGATACACTGGAAAATATTAGGGCACAACCCAACACCCTAATAATGGGTGATTTCAACTACCCCACCATTAACTGGGAAAACTACTCATGTACCAACTCTTTTGCTCAACGTTTTCTGGAATTCATAAATTCCAATGCCTTGGATCAATGTATCCTCACCCCCACCAGGGTCAGCAATATCCTAGACCCGGTCATTACCAACATGGGTAACCGGTGTTCCACACCAAAGGTCAGTTCCTTGTTGGTCAGATCTGACCACAATCTGATCACCCTAGACATCCACATCCCGCCCCCAACCCCCATTAGGGAAACTACCGTAAAAAATTTCTCCAAAGCCAACTTCACGCTTCTTAAGACAGAAGTGGAAAACTTCACAACACCCATGCAGATGGACATTAGAGGTACGACTGCTGAATTCTACACAATTGCACTTTATAAGCACTTAAACGAGTGCATGGATCATGCTATACCTAACAGAACCAAGATGCTATCCTCCAAAAAAATGAAGCCAATCTGGTGGTCCCCTGCCATAAACAAACTACAGCAAAAGGAAAAAAAACTGTTGCAAAAAAGAGTAAAATCCCAGGATTGGAGGAACTCCATGGTCAGCCTCAGTAAGAAGCTGAGATTCCTCATAAAATCCTCCAAAGCTAGTTATGAAAACAAAATCGCCACTGATTCTAAAGACAACCACAAAGCATTCTATAGTTATGTCATGAATCTCAATGGCAACACTCAGATCTGCTCTGAGTTACAGCACAATGGCACTAAATATACAGAACCAACTGATATTGCCAACATCCTGGCAGATAGATTCAGTGCTAACTTTACCCCCTTCTCACCCCCTAAAGGGCCCATCTCTATTCCGGAAGAATGCAAAATTCCTGTAATCATGGCTGCACAGGTAAAAAACACACTCTCCAAAGCCAAGAACACAGCATCTATGGGACCTGACAACATCCCAGGCTGCATTCTGCATGGACTACAGAATGAACTGGCACCCAACCTAAGTACCATGTTCAATCATAGCCTCACCTCTGGCTTTGTGCCCACTGAATGGTACACAGTGACGGTTATCCCACTCCACCAAGGGGGATCCACCATGGACCCTGGGAACTATCGCCCCATTAGCCTGATGAGCCTGGTCTGCAAGGCCATGGAACGTATCATCATGGAACTTATAAACAGAGACATTGGTAATCTCTAAACTCTGGACCCCACTCAGTTTGGGTTTGTAAAAGGCAAATCATGTCTCCTAAACCTGATAGACTTCTTTGAAGCAGTAAGCAAAGCCGTAGACAAGGGTAAGGTGGTTCACACAGCCTATCTAGATCTCGCCAAGGCTTTTGAACCATCCCCCAGTCTGGAATTATAGATAAGCTCACTAAACTAGGTATAAATCCCTATGTCACAAGATGGGTTGCCAACTGGCTCACTGGCAGAACCCACACTGTGAAAGTAGCAGACTCCAAATCAGACTTCAGACCAGTGACAAGTGGAGTACCACAAGGTTCAGTTCTGGGTCCTCTCCTGTTTGGTATATACTTCTCTGAAGTACAGGCTAACACAGAAGATCTTTGGATAATGAAGTTCATAGATGACTGCAAACTAGGAGCCATAATCAAAACTTCTAATGATGTTGACAACCTACAAAAGGGCCTCAGTGAGACATATGCCTGGTGTCAAAGCCATGGTTTCAAGCTCAATGCCAAAAGGGGCATTGTCATCCCCTTTGGTAAAAACTCTGTACCCATGAACTACTACATAGGCGGTAAAAAAGTGTGATAAGAGACCTTGGGACACAAGTGGACAGTAGTCATTGCCACAGTAGTCAGGAAATCCTTCTATGTTGCACTCCTCATCATGAAAGGTTTCTCATCCAGGAAAAAAGAGGTCATTATTCCCCTCTACTCATCACTCATTAGACCCATTATAGAGTACAACGCCACTTTTGGTATGTACCTCACAAAACATCTACAACAACTAGAAAGGCCGCAGAAATATCTCACATTATCAGACTCAAACATATGCCCTATGCAGACCGTCTCAAAAATCTCCAGCTTTACTCCGACGCATATCGCCTACTCAGAGGCAATTTCTGCCTAACATACAAAGCTATGTCAAACCCAGAGCTGTTGGACATGCTCCACTCAAAGAAATCCCAATCCCTCCAAGCTACATGCTCTAGGGACCTAAACATTGTCACCATAATAAACAGAACATGCTGAAGGGATAGATTCCTGTCCCAGAGACTTCCCATACTCTGGAACAAACTACCTATCTATATCAAACAAAGCTCCTCATTAGCACTCTTCAAGAAAAATCTTGATGATTGGATGGGAAATAGGAAATTCACCCCGGGGATCACTTCTGTGGCACTGCTCCACAGTGGCACAGGAAAATCATTTTCATGGGTCGCAAAAGCCAGGGTACCTTTCTGGCTAGGCTTATATAGACCCTAGGGCCAATAGCCTAGCACCTACCTATGAACCTGTGTCCTGAACATGGAGTGCAGCCCTACCTCAGCCCATATAGTCCCAACTTTATAGTGCAAGGAGATGTCAGGTGTGTATAGCAGGTATATTTGTAGACTATTGCTACTGTAATAGGGAGTGTCTTCACAGACATGGTATGTGTGGGAGGTCATATCTGCATTTAACATGTGCGCCATTGGCTACTGACAGACATCCTAAGAACATCATAGTACAGTACCACTGCTAGCATGTAATGCTCCTGTGGACTACAGCAGAGATAATGGTCAATATATGTGGACAGTCTGACACACTCTGAACAGTCAAGAGGTATACACATCACCCCTTAGTGCAAGACATGTGAACCAATCCTAACAATGTGGATGTTAACAGCAATGTAGATGGGTATAACACGTAACTACTGGTATACACGTGCCCTCATAGGTTATGCATTCACACATCGCTGTCCGTCCTGCCACATAATAACCGCTGGTACAGAGGTGCCATGGCCACATACTACCCACTAGATATTGACATACATCTGTACAACATCCCACTGCTCTGTCTGACATACATGACTGTTATGGTGGCCCAGCAACAGTACATCTGGCAAGTATCTGGACATTACATCTCACTGAGTAAGTACACTAAGCTGCTAGGCATGTAGCAAAGCACTGTACAGGCTACAGGCAAACCGGCTTACCACTGGCCTACATTTCCTATGGGGGAATGCACATGTACCTGCATACATAGCAGGCTCTACAGGCATACCACAGCACAGAGTAACAAACACCTGTGTGAAAGTGCATAACCACAATCAATGTGAACACAGCCACAGCCACATATGGTATGGTAGCAAAGTATTACATTATATGGACTATCTGTTCAACACCAAAGTCATATGTGTCACTCACACACTAACCCTACATGTACTGGGCCACTACACAGTGTGGTCCAATGCCTATCTGTGGTATGGGACATGTGCGTGTGTGGCCCTACAAACATATAAGCCAACAGGGTAACATACAGTGGAGCAGCTTGTAACATCAGCTAGAACAGGACCAAGAACAATGACATCTACCACAGTCTGTACACAGGTCAAAGTATATATTAATAACACACACACTGCCGACATTCACCATAAGTACACAGACCTCAGTACTGTACACACAACCACAGAATGTCTAGGTTATGTCATCAAATATAACCCCTACTATACATAACATGTGTAGCAGTCTGATATCTCACTGGCTTGTTATCAGATATGATGTCACTAATTATGGTGTATAGCACATATGCAACCCTTAATGCATGACATATGTACAAAGGTTAACAGAGTTGTGGCTGAAGGCACATACACAGGGCCAATATTGACATGTTGCTGTGATAACCTCATACATTTACTGTTGTAACAGGGTTTGTTGCAACATATGTCCTATGAGGGATATGAAGTCAGTAACTCTCACGGCTATCACTGTCTACAGAGTGCAATCCTCACACTACCTTCTGCAGTTCACAGATAGGTGCTCTGTCGGTAACACCTGAAACAAAAGGCACCACACACTGGCCATTCTGCAGATGACCCCACAGATGGGTGTTTCCTCATAAACATAGCACTGACATGGCAGGTATTAAAACATTAAATGTTGCACCGATACACCGATACACCAAATGCAAATAAATCCAGACTCCTGAAGTGAAGAATTGCTTTAATAAGCACAGTACCTCCAAATAAACCACAAAGCCAGAAAGTTTAAAATACAAACAGGACCACAATAACGCATCCAATGTAACGTTTTCGTCACTAACTTCGTCAGTTGTATCAGCCATATTTTGAGTTAAGTTTTCTTATATATACCATTTAAAACTCGTCACTTCAAATTGACCAATCATTTTATCCACATTGTTAGACCAAATCATAAAACAGTAATTGAAATTCAAAACACGTTATGAATAGTTAAAATTGAGCTTTCCTGTTAACATGAAGCATTCCATATTTCCCAACATGTATCATGAAAGATATTTAAAAACTTCCCTTTAAAAACTTTAAAAACATTTTTAATACAACCTTAAAATTCTCTAATTTGTCATAATTAAAACTTGTGGGTCTAAATTTGATCACAGCACCATCTTGTGGTTAAAACATAAATTACAGGTCAGAGCACTGATAGAAATTTAATGTAATAAAAATACAGGTTATTTATTGTTATATAAACTGACCTACAATGAAAATGAATACCATTGGACCCCTTTTGGAATTAAAGCTTTGCAGCTCTCATCTTTAATACTGGGGCCAATGATACCATGTCATTAAGTCCATAATTACGGGTTGCATCTAAATAGGGTTGCCAATACAATTCTTTATATTCTATGAGTGTTTCCCACATCCCACCTCTGGGGTTAGTGGGAACAACTTCCAAAATAAAAAATGAATATCCTGTAGTATCACATTTAGTAGAATGTTTACTAAGTGCATTTTTCTCATTTTTTGTTCTGACATCATATAAATGCTCGTAAATTCTTTGTCTAGGCT
The DNA here is from genome assembly GCF_019279795.1 of Protopterus annectens. Classification (NCBI taxonomy): domain Eukaryota; kingdom Metazoa; phylum Chordata; order Ceratodontiformes; family Protopteridae; genus Protopterus; species Protopterus annectens. Next base: position 808,204,454 of record NC_056729.1, read on the forward strand.
TTCTTTCGCTCTTTCCAACATAGAAAGAGGGACATTTCTTACAAACAGCTATATATATGATGCCTTTTGTGTCACAATTAGCGAATGTATTCAACCCCAGTGTTATGTTTCTCGCTTCTAAAACCAAGGTCTCACCACATTTCAGATGTGAACAGTAATTACATCTCCCACATCTATACAGGCCTTTCTTGGATTTGTCAGTATTATTGCACATACTGACGTTATTCCCTCTCTCCAGAAAATTTTTTATACTTTTACCTTTCTGGTAAACGTGTGTTAATTCCTTGTCAAAAATATGTTCAAGGTCCGAAAATTTTGAAAAACTGTACCATTCCCTTGAAAAGATATCTTTGACAAATGCGGATTGTTCACTAAAAGTAGTGATTAACCCTGTCTCTTTGTCTCCAAACTTGTGCTCTTGTTCTTGATTACAAATCAAGTTTCCTTCTTTGCCTAGAATGGGTGCAAAAGTATTAGCTCTTTTAAGATTTACTTCTTCAAGTACTCTATTAAACAAATCCAGGGGGTACCCTCTCTGAATGAAAAGATTCCTTAAAAAATTAGTTTCTTCCAAGAAAACCTTGTTGTCAGAAGTCATTCTACTGGACCTGACTAATTGTCCTTTCACTACCCCCTTCTTATGATGGGGGGGGGGTGGCAACTAGTATAATGCAAAAACGAATTAGAGAAGATTTCTTTCCTATGTATTCTTGATGTAAAATTCCCTTCTTTTTTCTCTATATGAACATCAAGATATCTCAATTCTTGTTCATCAAAATTACTGGTGAATTTTAAAAAAGTAGAAGTACTATTTACATAAGTCAAGAGATTATTGAAATTTTCTCTGTTGCCATTCCAAAAGAAACACAAATCGTCTAAAAACCTAGTATACAGGGAACAATCATTTAACAAGGGGGAATTGAGTAAAAATTTTTCTTCCCAGAAGGCCATGATAATGTTAGCATAAGCTGGTGCACAATGTGCACCCATTGCAACGCCTTTTTCTTGTTTAAAGTATTCCCCTTGGAAATAGATGAAATTATTTTTTAACACTATTTCCATCAGGCTTAAAGTATTTCTGAAATCAAGATGTGTCAATTTTTTGCTTGCAACAAGTTTTTCTTCAAACCAATAAAGGCCTAGATCGTGTGGTATACAACCAAAGAGATCTATAACGTCCATGGTCCCAAAAGTAGTATTTTCAGTGTATAGGGAGGGCTTGATTCTTCTCAACAAATCCCAAGAGTCTTTTAGAATATTGTCACTCCCATCAAGAACATGTTTGATCTTGTGATCAACAAATTTTGCTAAGGGGGCCGTTATTGAACCTTCTGCTGACACAATTGGTCTGAGGGGGGGGGGGGGTCACAGGCATTCTTGTGTACTTTAGGTATCCCAAAAATGCAAGGAATTTTTGGTTTGTCTACTGTCAAGAACTTATAGGTATTTTGATCAATAGAACCTTGCATTAGCATATCATAAAGCAACACTTGAATCTTTCTATATGCAATATTGACCTCATTAATTGACACTCTAGTATATTTGTCAGAATCATTTAATAGGTCTAACATTTTGCCTTCATATTGAATTGTTTCCATAACAACAACCCCACCCCCCTTGTCTGGTTTCATAACTCTCAAATTGTGATTGTCACTTATATCTCTTAAGGTATTCTTTTCTTCCTGTGTTAAATTGGAATGAAAAGATCTTGTTGTCAAGTGGTTTCTGATTTCGTTTTCTACCTTTAATTCAAAATTCTTAAGCTGGGGGTGTGTGGGTGGATTGAATGTACTTTTCCGCTTGAGAAATTGTGTATCATATTCAAGTGATTTGCCCTTGAAATAAAGTTCCAAATTCTTTTTCCGAATAAACAACTTAATGTCAATCAAAAGCTTGAAAATGTCAGTTTTTTGAGTAGGAACAAAGGTAAAACCTTTTGAAAAAAGATCAAACCAACTTTTGTCTATACTAACACTGGAAAAATTGTATATATTGAAACCTTTGAAAGTCCAGGTATTCAAGTTGTTTGTAATAACCTCCTCTAGTTCCATGCCTGGCGCGTAGTCTGGTGTGACCTCCCCCCCCTCCCCCTGTAGTTTTTTGAATTGTAATATACTTTTTCTTGCTGCATCAATCTCTCTGATCTCCTAAGGGGGGGATATTCTTCTGTTTCCCGGGGTAATTCTTGTTGTTCTTCCATTTCAATTTCCCCCCATTCACTTTCATAAGTTTCTTGTCTCCCCCAATACCCATACCCATTCCTGTGAAAAGTTTTGGGCCTAGGATAATGTGTATTCTTTTTATATTCTTCCTGGTCTCTTTTAATTTTCCCTATTTTCCTGGTTTGTATCTCTTTACATTTGGCATCCACTTTTTGAAAAACATTCTGATATTTTGTTTTGTTTACTTCAACAGTGTATAATAAATCATTTAAAATGGCTTTGTTAGTTTTTTCAATATCAACCTGTAATTTTTCCATCAACCTCTCATTGTTAGTAATTATGGCTTTCATAATATTGATACCACAATTGTCAAAAATCGAAATAAGTTCAGAATAAAATTCAGACCCTTCCACCACATTGTTAGGGTATTTGCAAACCCTTAGACCTTTAGGCACAATGTTTAAGGAAATACAATATTTAAGATAATCATTGTCAATTTCAAGAGTTTTATATTTAATTAAGAAAAATTCGAAATCATTCATTAGAGTCATAAAATTAGTAGAACTATGTTTGTTAGGACTGTTCTGCAAATCAAATTTGTATTTTGTCTTTAAACAGTCTGAGAAAAGTTTCTGTGTACCTGAAGAGATATTTGGTATGTCCGTGCACCCTTGGTGCTGCCTTCTTTGGCTTTTCGGTCTCACAGTGATTTCTTCTCTTCTAGTATTGCTAGTGTTATTAGTGTTCTCCTGTTCCACAGTGATATGCGGAAACCCATCCAGGCTGTTTTCACAGCTATCCACTTCATCACAAGGAAAAATACTGTTCACACTCTCGCAAACACGACCTTCAATCCTAGCCTGTTTCCGGTTAGCTTCCTGGTTCCCTGGCGGTTGTGTGAAGGCAGAAAGAGAAACAATTGACTGGCTCAGTGGTGTCAAGAGGGCAACCAATTGCGTAAGTTATCCGATTAACTACCGCAGTTCCCCTGTCTCCGAGCTCCGTGGAGCTGAATCTGCACTCGGTGATGGCTCCATAGACTTGAAACTTGTAACCAGTAAGAGAGCCAAAGACAAACCAAAACCAATAAATGTTGCACCGATACACCGATACACCAAATGCAAATAAATCCAGACTCCTGAAGTGAAGAATTGCTTTAATAAGCACAGTACCTCCAAATAAACCACAAAGCCAGAAAGTTTAAAATACAAACAGGACCACAATAACGCATCCAATGTAATGTTTTCGTCACTAACTTCATCAGTTGTATCAGCCATATTTTGAGTTAAGTGTTCTTATATATACCATTTAAAACTCATCACTTCAAATTGACCAATCATTTTATCCACATTGTTAGACCAAATCATAAAACAGTAATTGAAATTCAAAACACGTTATGAATAGTTAAAATTGGATTTATTGGATTTATTTGCATTTGGTGTATCGGTGTATCGGTGCAACATTTATTGGTTTTGGTTTGTCTTTGGCTCTCTTACTGGTTACAGGTATTAAAACATGTAGGACAGCCATATCCACACACACACACCCTGTTAAACCAACATTACTCCAAATGCAGTATAGCAGCACTTACAGTCTGTAGTCAGGTCAGGCACATCCCCCTCTTGTGTGTTGGCCTGTTTCCACAGTGTATGTTGTTAGAGGTAATTCCCCAATCCATCTGAGATGCTGTTTGCCAAACAGTGAATGAAAGGCCAAACACCAACATGATGTTCCTAGATATTGGAGTGTGTTTCCATGCAATTGGCTATGGGAATGTTACCACAGCTGTTCCACATGCGATCAGCTAGATGAGGGTTGCAATTCGTGCAGAGGCCATCAGCTGATCCTTAGCATCACTTAAAATACACATGCTGCTACCTAAGCAAAGCAGGTGTAAGTCTCCACATCTACCAGAGAGGGAGTGAGAGAGGCAGACAGAGGCAAAAAAAAGCTAGGGAGGGGTGGGAGAGTAAAACTTAAGCATGTTTGTGTCACACACCTACCAGTACAGGGTATCAAACTCCTGACGACTATGTAGGGCTATCACATGACCATGCAGTTATTGGCTGCACCACATAGGTTACATGTTGAGAAGCCCCCAAAACGTATATGTGATGATGAGTGACATCTGCAACAGGGATATGGTAGCTATGTGGTAGGTGTAGTACACGTGCCTGTCTGCATGAACAGGTGTCAGTGTCAACACAACCACACACTCACAGGGATGCACACACATTGACACACTTGGCAGGGCCAGAAATACAACTCATCACTAGTGGGATTGCCACAACACAGTACTGTGCAGGTATAACATGCACCGCAGGGGTCATAGGGAGGTTATAGGTGCAAAGGGTATGTGGAGGTGTCTGACAACATTCTTCAGTATGCCAATGGGGGTTGTAGTGAGTATGAATTTGGTCATACACATCATACCACACACACAGACACAGGTGCCATTACTGACATGCATGGGTGCACTGCTTCACGGGTGTGTTGTGGCCGACAGTGCCAGATGGCTATACAAGGCTAGGTGATGGGTATACCTTGGCATCAGGCCACATGACAATGGACTGCATTTTGGCTCAAGGGTATAGTGTCTGGAGTTGCCCACACCGATGGGTATTGTATTCAGCATCCAGTCACCTGGGTGACTATTGCGTCTGCTCAATGCTGTGCATTGTTTGCCATGTATGTGTTCCTTAGACCATGATATGGACACTTTCTGGGATGTGCACACCTCCCACATGCATGTACAGTGACATGTGGAACTGTAGATGGGATGTCTGGCCCATGTTGTGCACAGAGATTGTTATCATCAGATGTGCCAGTCCTGGCCTCATGTGGCAGGAACTGTTAATGGGCAGCAGGTTGACCCTGCACCTACAGTGATAGCATGATACTGGTATTCCCTGATGTCAGTGGCATCTGTCAATACAGGGCTTGTGTTTCAGGCATGGTATGTCCTTTGTGAGTCACATTTGATGGCACCACAGGTGTTGCAGTTGTCCAATGGGGAACATGGGGGAGGTGCACTTTCGGCATGTACATGCCTATTGGACTGATGGACAGGGTGCCATGCCCTCTGTAGCCCACTGCAATCACAGCATGGTTACTATCAGTGGGCAGTATGCAGGGTATTGCCAACATAGTGTCTGTTGGCTAGGCAAGTGTGTGTGTATATGAGACATGGGTTGCGAGTGTTTCCTGGGTAATACAAGGGTTGCTAACATTGTGCAACTGCCATTGATTTCAAATTTAGGGGTATGGATCTGCTCCACATCCTCTTGGCTATTTCACATCTGTTATCCCTGTACAGTGGGCATTGTGATATATACTTGGGCCACAATATAAGAAGTTTGCAAA